>NW_007033107.1:0-653 GCF_000164805.1 Carlito syrichta | reverse complement strand
TATGGCGGCAGTATGGTAGAACTGCGTTAAGTCCCCGGTCATGGTTGGGAACCATGTGTTAGCGGGGGCTACTTTTGAAGCCTGCCAGATGATGTTGTTAGTGGAGAGGTCTATAACCTGCCATGTTAGATTTTGGGGCTGGTGTGGGTTTGGGTTGGCTATGACACTACATAGAAGACACGATATACATAATATTAGCATTATGGGGGTAAGTGAGAGTGGCGCAATCTTAGCTTTAGGGGATTGTCCTTGTCCGGCACGCTTTTCCATTCTGGTACGTAGTCTTTCAACACAGCGAGGGGGTCTGCCGGCTGGGCATGGGTGTAGTGGACCCACAGGACAATTCCGTTCACTTTGAGCGCGGTGGGCGTGGTTAGGATTATGACGTAGGGTCCTTTCCAACGTGGCTGGAGCATCTGGTGTTGATGTCTACGGACGTACACCCAGTCACCCGGGCGGTAGCGGTGTGGTTCCAGGGGTGACCCGGTTTCGTAGAGGGCCTTTAATGCAGGCCACACCCGCTCATGTGCTTTTTGCAGTGCTTGCAAGGAAAAAAGGAGTTGTTGGTTATCAAATTCAACAAGTACTTCAGGTGTTTTGTTTTGTTTTGTTTTGTTTTTGAGTTGGAGTCTCACTCTGTCGCCCAGACTGGA
>NW_007033106.1:0-1211 GCF_000164805.1 Carlito syrichta | reverse complement strand
TAAATAATTAGCTGCCTAGCTCGCTAACTGACTTAACCAGTTGCTAAACATTTACCTACACATTATCTAATGGGCTACATAGGTGACTTAATTATGTGACTTAACTCGTTAGCTAATGAGCTAGCTATCTGACACAACCAGCTGACTTAACTCGTTCAATAACTAGATAGCTAGATGACTCATCCAGCTGACTAACTCGTTAGCTACCTAGCTAACTAGCCTACTCAGCCAGCTGTCTCCACCCATAAGCGAACTAGCTAGCTAGCTGACTCAACCAGCTGACTTAACCCGTTAGGTACCTAGCTAACTACCTGACTCAACCTGCTGACTTAACCCATTATCTCACTAGCTAACTAGCTGTCTTAACCAGCTGACTAAATTAGAAAGCTGACTTAACTAGCTGACTTAGCTAGCTGACTTAACTACTTAGCTAGCTGACTTAACTGGCTGACTTAACAAGTTATGTAGCTCACTTAACTACCTGAGTTAAATAGTTAGCTAGAATAACTAGCTGATTTATCTAATTACCTAAGTAGTTAGGTAACAGACTTAAGTAGCTGACAAATAGTTAGCTAACTTGTGAACTAGCTGACTGAGTTAGTTGACTTAGCTAGCTAGCAGGTTAGCTAGCCTTCTTAGCTTGCTGACTTAACTAGTTGGCTGACGAGATAGGTAGCTGATTTAATGAGTTGGTTAACCAGTTAGCTAATAGCTTTAACTAGTTGGTAAATGAGTTAACTGACTTAAGTTGTTGGATAATCAGTTAACTAAGTTACTTAACTTGTTGACTGATGAGTTGCCTGGCTAGTTCGCTGGTTTAACACGTAGGCTGACTACTCGACCAACTTATTACCTGGCTTAACAAGGTGGTCCAATAGTCGGCCGACTAGTTAGCTGGATCAACAAGTTGACTGACGAGTTGGCCCACTAGTTAGCACGATTAACTACTTGACTGGCTGGTTTCCTGACCTAACTAGTTGGCCGACTATTGGGCTGACTAGTTGGCTGTCCTAACTATTTGGCTGCCTAGTTAGCAGAACTAACTTCTCAGCTCCCAAGTTGGCTGACTAGTTGGTCGATTGGTTATGTGAAATAACTAGTTGGCCCACTACTCGGCCGACCGCTTAGCTTACTTAACTTGTCAGCCAGCGAGTGAGCCGGATGGTCAGCTGAATTTACTAGTTGGCTGGCGAGTGAGCAGAATGGTCAGA
>NW_007033105.1:0-616 GCF_000164805.1 Carlito syrichta | reverse complement strand
CGGGAGTGGCCACTGCACTCCAGTCTGGGCGTCAGAGTGAGACTCCAACTCAAAAAAAAATAAAATAAAATAAAATTAAAATAAAATTAAAAAATTAATCCCAGAGAAGTAGGCAAAAAAGGAAAGCGATGGCTGGTTCTCAGGTAAATGTTTCCCAGGTCACAAGGAATTTCATTTTTAGAACTTGCAAACCTCTACTGGTGCTTGTGATGGTCATGCCTAATGAGTATGTTTCAACTATTTTTATTCCTGTGATATTCAAGAGCTCTGAAGGACATGTCTCCCTACATACCAGAGTCTCGTCTGTAATCAACATCCATGCTGCTTAGTTGTCATGAACTGTTCTCACCATTAATGTATGACCTGCAGTATTAAAAAAGTTCCTGACTCAGTCTGTAATCCCAGCGTTTTGGGTAACCAAGGCGAGTGAATTGTCTGAGTCCGCGTGTTCGAGACCCACCCAGGAAACTTGGCGAGACCTCAATTCTACAATAAATAAAAAATTAGCCGGGCATGGTAGTGCCTGCCTGTAGTTCCAGCTACTTGGAAGACTAGGGCTGAATGATCACCAGAGGCCAGCAGGTCAAGGTTGCAGTGGCCATGAGTATACCACTGC
>NW_007033104.1:0-7593 GCF_000164805.1 Carlito syrichta | reverse complement strand
AGGAATGGAATTTAATGGAATGAAATGGAATGGAGAAGAATGGAGAGGAATGAAAGAAAGGGAATGGAATGGAGAGGAATGGAATGGAATGGAATGGAATGGAAAGGAATGAAATGGAATGGAATGGAATGGAACGGAATAGAATAGAGAGGAATGAAAAGGAGAGAAATGGTATGGAATGAAATAGTTGAAATAGAATGAAATGAAATCGACAGGAATGGAATGAAATGGAGCGAATGGAATTGACTGAAGTCGAATGCAATGGAATGGAAAGGAAAGGAACGGAATAGCGATATATTGAATGGAAAGGAATGGAATGGAAAGGAGGGGAATGGAATGAAAAGGAATGTCAAGAAATGGAATTGAAGGGAATGGCAAGCGATATATTGGAATGGGATGGAGTGCAATGGAGAGGACTGGGATGGAATGGAATGGAATGCAATCTAGAGGAATGGAACGGGATGGAATGGAGAAACATGGAATGGAATGGAAGGGATTGGAGGGGAACAGAATGGAATGGAATGCAGAGGAATGGAATGGAGTGGAGTGAAATTAAAAGGAATGGAATGGAATGGAATGGAGAGTGATGGAATGGAATGGAATGGGGAGGAATGAAATGGAGAGGAATGGAATGGAGAAGAATGAAATGAAATGGAATGGAGACGAATGGAATCGATTGGAATGGAATGGAATGGAAAGCACATGAGTGAAAAGGAATGGAAAGGAATGGAATGGAATGGAGAGGAATGTAATGGAATCAAAGGCAGGGTTACGGTTAGGGGAATGGATTAGATTGTATTGGAATTGATGGGAATGGAATGCAGAGAAATAGAAAAGAATGGAATGGAATGGAAAGCAATGGAAAGAATTGATTAGAATGGGATGGAGAGGAATGGAAGGGAGAGGAATGGATTGAATATGAATGGAATGGAATGGAGAGGAATGGAATGGAATGGAATGGGAGGGAATGGAATGGAATGGAGAGTAATAAAATGGAATGGAGAGGAATTGAGAGGACAAAAACGGAATGCACAGAAATGGAATGGAAAGTATTTGAATGGAATAGTGTGGACTGGAATTGAATATAATTTCAAGGAAAGGAATTGGAAACGAATGGAATGGAATAGAAAAGGGAAAAATGGAATGGAATTGAATGGAATGGCGAGTAATGGGGTGGAATGGAATGGAATGCAGAGGGAAGGAGAGGAAAGGAATGGAGCGGAATGGAGAGGAATGGAATGGAATAGATTGGAATGGAGTATATTGGAATCGAATCTAGTGGAAGAGATTGGGGAAGAATAGTAAGGAATGTAGAGGAATGGAATAGAATAGGGAGGAAAGGAATGGAAAGGAGTGGAAT
This sequence comes from Carlito syrichta, assembly GCF_000164805.1. Classification (NCBI taxonomy): domain Eukaryota; kingdom Metazoa; phylum Chordata; class Mammalia; order Primates; family Tarsiidae; genus Carlito; species Carlito syrichta. The sequence continues at coordinate 6,233 of NW_007033104.1, read as the reverse complement.
AGAATGGAATGGAGAGGAATGGAAAGGAAAGGAGAGGAATGGAATGGAGAGAAATGGAATGGAATGAAATGGAGAGTAATGGAATCCTCAAAATGAAGAGGAATGGAATTGAATGGATTATATTGGAATGGAATGGAATGGAGAAGAATGAAATGGATTGGAATGGAGAGGAATGGAATGGAATGGAAAGTTGTGGAATGGAATGAAATAGAAAGTAATGGAATGGATTGCATAGGAATGAAATGGAATGGAGAGGACAAGAATGGAATGGAGAGAACTGCAATGGTATGGAACAGAGGTTGGAAAGAAATGGAATGGAATTGAATGGAATAGAGAGGAATGGAACTGTAGGGAATGGAATGGAAGGGGGAGGAATGTAATGGAATGGAAAGGAGAGGAATGGAATGGAGAGAATGCTATGGAATGGAATGGAATGGAACGGAAAGGATTAGAGAGAAATGGAATGGAATGGAAAGGAATGAAATGTTATGGATTGGAGAGGAATGGAGAGGAGTGGAATGAACAGGAATGGAGTGGAATCTAATGGAATGGAATGGAATGGAAAGGTTGAAATATAATGAAATGGAATGGAATGGACAGAAAAGTAATGGAATGAAACGGAGAGGAGTGGAATGGAGATGAATGAAATGTAATTGAGTGGATTAGAAAAGAATGGAATGGAATGGAATGCAGAGGAATTATGAGGAATGGAGGGAAAGGAATGGAATGGTTTGAAAGGAGTAGAATGGAGAGGAATGGAATGGAATAGAATGAAATGGAGAGGAAAGAAGAAGATGGGAATTAAGAGGAATGGAAAGAATGGAATGGTTTAGAAAGGAACGGATTGGAATGGAGAGCAATCAAATGAAGTGGAATGAAATGAAATGGAATAGAGAGGAATGGAACTGAATGGAATAAAATGGAATGGAGAAGAATGGAGAAGAATGAAAGGGAAGAGAAAGGAATGGAGAGGAATGCAATGGAATGGAATGGAATGGAATGGAATGGAATGGAATGGAAAGGAATGAAATGGAATGGAATGGAATGGAATGGAATGGAATGGAATGGAATGGAATGGAATAGAATAGAGAGGAATGAAAAGGAGAGGAATGGTATGGAATGAAATAGTTGGAATAGAATGAAATGAAATGGAGAGGAATGGAATGGGATGGAGGAAATTTAATTGACTGTAGTGGAATGCAATGTAATGGAAAGGAAGGGAATGGAATAGCGAGATATTTATGGAAAGGAATGGAATGGAAAGGAGAGGAATCGAATGGAATGGAACAGAATGTCAAGAAATGGAATGGAATGGAAGGGAAGGGAATGGCAAGGAATAGAATAGAATGGAATGGAATGCAATGGAGAGGAGTGGGATGGAATGGAATAGAATACAATTGAGACGAATGGAACGGAATGGAATGGAGAAACGTAAAATGGAATGGAAGGGAATGGAGAGGAACAAAATGGAATGGAGTGCAGAGGAATGGAATGGAGTGGAGTGGAATGAAATTTAATGGAATGGAATGGAATGAAATGGAGAGGGATGGAAGGGAATGGAATGGGGAGGAATGGAATGGAGAAGAATGAAGTGAAATGGAATGAAGACGATTGGAATGGATTGGAATGGAATGAAATGGAAAGCAAATCAGTGAAAAGGAATGGAGAGGAATGGAACGGAATGGAAGGCAGGGTTAGGGTTAGGAGATGGATTAGATTGTATTGGAATTGAGGGGAATGGAATGCAGTGAAATAGAAAAAAATGGAATGGAATGGAATTGAATGGAATGGAATGGAGAGGAATGGAATGGAATTGATTAGAATGGAATTTTGAGGAATGGAAGGGAGAGGAATGGATTGGATATGAATGGAATGTAATGGAATGGAATGGAGAGGAATAGATTGGAATGGAAGGGATTGGAATGGAATGGAGAGTAATGAAATAGAATGGAATGGAGAGGAATTGAGAGTGAAAAATCGAAATGCACAGAAAAGGAATGGAAAGTATTGGAATGGAATAGTGTGGACTGGAATGGAATATAATGTCAAGGAAAGGAAAAGGAAATTAATGGGATGGAATGCAATGGAAAGAGAGGAATGGAAAGAAATTGAATGTAATGGCGAGTAATGGAATGGATTGGAATGGAATGAAGAGGGAAGGAGAGGAAAGGAATGAAGAGGAATGGAATGGTATGGAATGCAGAATGAAGGAGAGGAAAATAATGGAGTGGAATGTTTAGGAATAGAATGGAATGCAGAGGGAAGAAGAGGAAAGGAATGGAGAGAAATGGAGAGAAATGGAATGGAATGGATTGGAATGGAGTATATTGGAATGGAATCTAGTGGAAAGAATGGGGACGAATGGTAAGGAATGTAGAGAAATGGAATGGAATAGGGAGGAATGGAATGGAAAGGAGAGGAATGGAATTGAATGGAATGGAATGGAGAGGAATGGAAAGGAATGGGGAGGAATAGAATGGAATGGAGAGGAATGGAATGGAATGAAATGGAGAGTAATGGAGTCGTCGGAATGGAGAGGAATGGAATCGAATGGATTATATTGGAATGGAATGGAATGGAATGGGGAAGAATGAAATGGATTGGAATAGAGAGGAATGGAAAGGAATGGAAAGGAGTGGAATGGAATGGAATAGAAAGTAATGGAAAGGAATGCAGAAGAATGGAATGGAATGGAGAAGATAAGAATGGAATGGAGAGGACTGCAATGGTATGGAACAGAGGATGGAAAGGAATGGAATGGAATTGAATGGAATAGAGAGGAATGGAACTGAAGGGAATGGAATGGAAAGGAGAGGAATGTAATGGAATGAAAGGAGAGGAATGAAATGAAGAGAAAGGTATGGAATGGAATAGAATGGAATAGAATGGAATATAGAGAAAAGAAGAGGAATGGAATGGAGAGAAATCGAATGAAAAGGAATGGAATGGATTGGAATGGTTTGGAAGGGATTGAAATTGTGTGGTAACAAAAGAAGGGGAATAGAAAGGAATGGAATGGAATGAAAAGAATGGAATGGAAAAAATTGGAAGGAATGGAAAGGAATGGAGAGGAAAGGAATGGTATGGAATAGAGTGGAATGGAATGGAATGGAAATGCGTAGAATGGAATGGAATGAAATGGAATCGAATGGAGAGGAATGAAATCGAATGGAAAGGAATGGAATGGATGGGAATAGAGAGGAATTCAAAGGAATGAAATGGAATAAATTTGAATCGAATGGAATGGAATGTAGAGGAGTTGAGAGAAATGGAATGCAGATGAATTAACAGGAAGTCATGGAATGGAAAAGAATGCAGATGAAGGGTATGGAATAAAATATAATGGAGAGGAATGGAATGGAATGGCAATGAATCAAATGGAGTAAAATGGAAAGGAAAGGAATCAAATGGAGAGTATTGGAATGGAGTGGAATGGAAAGTAATGGAATGGTGTGGATTGGAATGGAATGAAATGGAAAGGAATGGAGAGGAAAGGAATGGAATGGATTGAAATGGAAATGAAAGAAATAAATGGAGTGGAATAGAATGGAATGGAATGGAATGGAGAGTAATGAAATGGAGAGGAATGGAAAGCAATGGTTGGAATACAATGTACAGAAATGGAGAAGAATGGAATGGGATGAAGAGGAATGAAATGGAGTGGAGTGGAATGGAATGTCATTGAGTGGAATGGAATGGAATGGAGTGGAATGGTATGGAAATGAATGGAATGGAATGGAGTGGTGTGGATTGGAATGGAAAAGAATGGAACGGTATGGAGAGGAATGGAGTGGAAAGGAATGGAGATGAATTGAGTGGAAGGAATGGAGTGGAAAGGAATGCTTACAAACGGAATGAAATGTTATGAAAAGGAATGTAATGGAATGGAAAGGAATGGACTGGAGAGGAATGGAATGGAGAGGAATGGAATGGAGAGTAATGGAATGGGATGGAATGGAATGGAAAGAAATGGAATGGAGAGTAACGGAATGGAATGGAGAAAAATGGAGAGGAATGGAATGGAAGGGAAAGGAAAAGAGAGTAATGGAATGAAATGGAGTGGAATGGAAAGGAATGGTTGGAATAGATTTTAATGAAATGGAGAGGAACCAAAAGGGATGGAGATGAATGAAATGGAATTGAGTGGAATGAAATGTAATCGAGTTGAATGTCAAGGATTGGTGTTGATTGGAATGGAATGGAATTAGATGGAATGGAATTAGATGGAATGGAATAGAGAGGAATTGAGAGGAATGTAGAAGAATGGAATGAAATGGTATGGACTTGAGAGTAAATGGACAGAATAGAATGGAATGGAATGAAATGGAAAGGGTTTGAGAGAAACGGTAAGGAATGGAATAGAATATAATGAAGAGGAATGGAATGTAGTGGGATGGAATAGAGTGGAGTGGAATCGAATGGAGTGCATTGGAAAGGAATGTCAAGGAATGGAAAGGAAAGAAATGGAGTGAAATGGAATGGATCAGAATGGAATGGAATGGAATGCAGAGGAAAGGAATGGATTAGAATGGAATGGAGGGAAGAGGAATAGAATGGAATGGAGAGGACGGGAATAGATTGGAGAGAATGGAATGGAATGGAAATTAATAGAGAGGTATGGAATTAAATGGAATAGAATGGAGAGGAATGGAGTGGAGTAAAAAGGAGAGGAATGGAGAGTGATATAATGAAATGGAGTGGAATGCAATGGAGAGGATGGAAATGGAATGGAATGGAATGGAATGAAGAGGAAATAAAGGGAATGAAATGGAGAGGAATGGAATTGAGATGAATGAAATGGAATGGAATGGAATAGAATGGAATGGAAGGGAATGCAGAGGAATTGAGAGAATACTATGGGATTTAGAGGAATGGAGAGGAATGGAATGGAATGGAATGGAGAGGAATGGAGAGTAATGTAATGAAATGCAATGGGATGGAATGGAGAGGATTGGAGAGAAATGGAATGGAAAGGAATCGAGAGGAATGGAATGGAATGGAATAGAATGGAATGGAATGGAAACGACTGGAGTGGAATAGAATGGAATGGTATGGAATGGGGAGGAATGGGAAGGAATATAATGGAATGGAATGGAATGGATTGAAAAGGAATAGAATGGAATGGACACTAAAGTAATGGAATGATATGGCGAGAAATGAAATGGAGATAAATGTAATGGAATTGAATGCATTGTAATGGAGAAAAAGGGAATGCAGTTGAAAGGAGAGGAATGGAATGGAATGGAAAGAAATGGAATGGAAGGGAGGTGAAATGAGAGGAATGGAATGGAGAGGACTGGAATGTAATATAGAAAAATACAGGATTGGAATGGAAAAGAAGAGAATAATGAGGAAAGGAGGGGAATGGAATGGAATGGAGAAGAATGGAATGGAATGGAATGCAGAGAAATGGAGAAGAATGGAATGGAGTGGAATTGAGAGGCAGGAATGGAATAGCATGGAATGAAAAGGAATGGAATGGATTGGAATGAAGTGGAATGAAATTTAGTGCAATGGTATGACATGGAATGGAATAGCATAGAAAGGAAAGCAATGGAATGGCATAAAGAGGAATGGAATGGAATAGAATTGAATTGAATGGAGAGGAATAGAATGGAAGGGAATGGAGAGGAAAGGAATGAAATAAAATGGAAAGGAATGAAGAGGAATGAAATGGAATGGAGAGGATAAAAATGGAATGAAGAGGACTGTAATGGTATGGAGTGGAAAGGAGACGAATGTAATGGAATGGAAAGGAGAGGAATGGAATGGAGAGAATGGTATGCACTGGAATGGAACGGAATGGAATGGAAAGGAATAGAGAAGAATGGAATGGAATGGAATGAAACTTTTTGGACTAAAGAGGAATGGAGAAGAGTGGAATGAACAGGAATGGGAGGAATATAATGGAATGGAATGGAAAGGTTGAAATATAATGTAAAGGAATGGACAAGAAAGTAATGGAAAGAAACAGAGAGGAATGAAAAGGAGATGAATTAAATGGAATTAAATGGATTGGAATGAAATGGAATGGATTGGAATGCAGAGGTATTATGAGAAATGGAGGGTATGGAATGCAATGAAATGGAAGGGAGTCGAGTGGGGAGGAATGGAATGGAATAGAATGAAATGGAGATGAAAGGAGAAGATGGGAATTAAGAGAAATGGAAAATAATGGAATGGTTTAGAAAGGAAAGGATTGGAATGGAGAGCAATCAAATGAAGCGGAAAGG
>NW_007033103.1:0-447 GCF_000164805.1 Carlito syrichta | reverse complement strand
GCTGGCCAAAGTCATAAAAGTAATAATATGACCACCTTTGGTCAAGGAGTTTGTGAGTTGAAAATGTCTATCAAGTCTCTTGGAGGAAACTCTCCCCCAGGGTTAACCTAATCAGTCCTTTGTGACCTACCTGACAAGAATAAAACCCACCATGACAGCAATCATGTGAATAACCCACCCATCTGCCTGCTGTCCATTACCTGATGTCAGTACCTGTGCTTGCCTGCCCCTTGATGACGAGGAGCAGACCACCACCCAATCACCTTAATGATCTTCCCCCATCTAGGGGATCCTCCCCCATCTAGGGGAATGGTTAAAAGGTCTCAACCACAAGCAACCAGTGGCCATTGCCCTGCTAGACTCTGGTGTGGCCATGTGTTCTTTAAGCTATGGCTGTTGCCATGCTTCCTGGCTTTGGTCCTCTCCCCAACCTTGGGGAGGTGAATC
>NW_007033102.1:0-650 GCF_000164805.1 Carlito syrichta | reverse complement strand
ATGACAGTCCCTTTTGGGGACATACCTGAAGGACATTGGTGAGGGACACCCTCCCCAGGGTAGAACTCTGAGCAGTGCACTTTGTTTGGAAGGAGAAATGGCCAGACATGTGATTCACTACCTATTGGCTGCAGCCAGTGGTTTGACTGGATGGTCAGGAATTTGGAAGGTACATGAAGGAGATTGTGACCAAGAAATTTGGGAAAGAGGTATGTGGATAGACCTCTGTCTGAATGAGCAAAAAATGTAAAGATATTTGTGGCTTATGTAGATACTCACAAAAGGGTGACCTCAGCAGAAGAGGACTTTGGTAATCAGGTGGATACGGTGACCCATTCTATGGATACCAGACAGCCTCTTTCCCTAGCCACCCCATCATCACTCAATGGACTGGTGGTAGGGATGGGTTACTCATGCACTTAGCAACATGAAATTCCACTCGCCAAGGCTAACCTGGCCACAGTCACCACTGAGTAAGACCAACACTGTGTCTCTGATATGGAACCATTCTCTAGGGTAATGAGCCAGCTACTTGGTGGTAGGTTGATTACACTGAACCACTATCATCAACTGGAATAGATAATTATTCGAGATATGGATTTTCTTTCCCTGCATGCAACACTTCTGCCAAAACTTTCGTCCATGGACTT
>NW_007033101.1:0-449 GCF_000164805.1 Carlito syrichta | reverse complement strand
AGTGTGCCACTGCACTCCAGCCTGGGCGACGGAGTGAGACTCCAACTCAAAAACAAAAAACCAACAAACCAATCTTCTGTTCTGGATCCTATTTCTTAAAGAAAAATTAGATTAACTTTCTATCCTGCTAATACATAAGGAACTTATCTTTAATGTTTCATATTTTACAACTACAATAAGTAAAGGAATTACTCTTTTTTAAAGAAACCAGACTTTCAAATGGAATAAATAAAAAGAAATTAGTGAGATAATGTTTTTTATCATGACCTTTAAAGATACAGATTTTAAAAAACATTTACATGTATACTTATTCTCTCTTTAATTACTGTAAACATTTACAAGTATCTGTATTTTCAGTGTCAGGTAATTCAATGTTAAATCCTTATAGTGATCCAGCACCCCTTCTTGATAAAAACCCTTGAACATCTAGGCATACGGGGAACATACCT
>NW_007033100.1:0-775 GCF_000164805.1 Carlito syrichta | reverse complement strand
GGAGACACGGGTATCAGCCATGAACCTGCAGATCCCATGGTTGCTCTCCATGGACTGGTGCATGGCCAGCTCGGTCTCATATTTGATTCTAAAGTCATCAGCGGCAAGATGGGCATTGTCAATCTGCAGAACGACGTGGGCATTGTCCACAGAAGTTGCAAAGATCTGAGCCCTCAGGGCTTCAGTGGTCTTGAAGTAATGTCTCCAGTCTCTGACCTGGGATCCCTTCTTCTCCAAGTGTTCTCGTATTTTGCTCTCCAGCCTCTGGTTCTCCATCTCCAAGCTCCTCGCCCTCTCCAGGTAGGAGGCCAGGCAGTCGCTCAGCTCTCGCACGGTCCCCGGCCCCCCAGCCACTCTGGAAACTGGTGGAGCAGGACACAGAGATATGGGAGCCCAAGCTGCCAGCACCTGCAGAGATGCTGGCTGCTCTGCTGGTGGGCCAGAGGCTGGGTGACTGGATGGAGCCCAGGGACTGGTAGTTGGTGGCGTAGGTGGTGAAGCGAGTGGTGGCAGCGGAGGAGAGCCAAATGGTAGAACTCAGGTTCAGCCAACATTTTAATTTTAACTTTTTTTTTTTTTGAGTTGGAGTCTCACTCGGTCGCCCAGACTAGACCTGCTGGGCTCCAGCGATCCTTCCGCCTCAGCCTTCCAAATAGCTGGAACTACAGGCGCGCTACCACGCCCGGCTGATTTTTTGATTTATCGTAGAGATGAGATCTCGCTGCCCAGGCGGGTCTCGAACCCGCGGGCTCATGCAATCCACTCACCTCAGTCT
>NW_007033099.1:0-453 GCF_000164805.1 Carlito syrichta | reverse complement strand
TTTTTCAGTTATTATATTGCATATATTGATGCTTTATTGTTAGGCACATACACATGAAGGATTGTTGTGTCTTCCTGGAGAGCTGATCTTTTTATCATGATGGAATGCCCCTCTTTATGCCTGACAGTTTTTCTTGTTCTTATATTTGCTTTGTCTGAAATTAATATAACAATTTCAGCTTTTTAAAATTAGTGTTAACATGATATATCTTTCTCCATATCTTTACTTTGAATCAATCTATGTCTTTATTTTTAAAGTGGGTTTATTTCGCCTGGCTCCGTGGCTCAGCCCGTAATCCCGCACTTGGGGAGGCTGAGGTGAATGGATTGCCTGAGCCCGCGGGTTTGAGACCCAGCTGGGCAACTTGGCGAGACCTCAACTCTACAATAAATCAAAAAAATTAGCCGGGCGTGGTAGCGTGCACCTGTAGTTCCAGCTACTCGGAAGGCTGAG
>NW_007033098.1:0-455 GCF_000164805.1 Carlito syrichta | reverse complement strand
TAAGATCCTCCAGGTATATTCCCAGAAGGGAGAATACTGGGTCATATAGAAGGTCAGTTGTTAACTCTTTTAGGAATCACCACACAGTTTTCCATGGAAGTGGAAGTAGTTTGCATTCCCACGAAAAATGTAGAAGTGTACCTTATCTTCGCATCCTCTCCAGAATCTCTTTCTTTTTGTTTAATTATTGATGGCCATTCTTACTGGAGTTGAATGGCATCTCAATGTGGTTTTGATTGGCATTTGTCAGATGATGCGTGAGGCTGAGAATTTTTTCATGCATCTGTTGGATACTCATACATTTTCTTAGGTAAAGTGTCGATTCATGTCTTTGGCCCACTTTTTAATGGGGTTTTCAAAATTTTATTTTCATTTCCTTTAGTGCATTTGAGTTTCTGTAGATCCTGGATGTTAGGCCTTTGTCAGATATGCAGTTGGCAAATATTTTTTCCCAT
>NW_007033097.1:15612-16521 GCF_000164805.1 Carlito syrichta | reverse complement strand
TGTGCCAACTTTCATAAAACAACTTCTAGGAAAACTAAAGAAAGATATTGACTCTAACACCAACATAACTGGAGACTTTAATACCCCACTCACAACACTAGATCAATCATCAGGACAAAAAATCAGCAATGAGATCCGGAACATCAATGTGACTCTTGACCAAATGGACTTAATTGATACCTACAGAACAATCCATCCAAAGACCACAGAATACACATTCTACTCATCACCACATTAAACATATTCTAAGATCGACCACATAATTGACCATAAATCAAGCATAAGCAAATTTAAAAGGACTGAAATTTTACCATGCACCTTCTCGGATCACAGTGGAATAAAAATAAACATTAACATAACAAGATCCCCCCAAAACACACAATGACATGGACACTACAAAGCATAATATTAAACAACTCCTGGGTAAATGATAAAATCAAAACAGAGATCAAAAGATACCTGGAAACAAATGAAAATGAAGAAACATCTTACCAAAATCTCTGGGACACCATGAAAGCTGTAGTAAGAGGGGAATTTATATCCCTACAAATGCACATGAAGAAAATGGAAGGATCACAAATTAACAGCCTAACAAGCCACCTAAGGAAGCTGGAAAAGCAAGATCACAAACCCTAATTTCAGCAGAAGAATCCAGATCACCAAAATAAAAGCCCAAATCCAGGACTTAGAAGACAAAAAGATAATACAAAAAATCAATGAAACAAAAAGTTGGTTCTTTGAAAGGATAAACAAGATCGATGGTCCCCTAGCTAGACAGACGAGAAACAGAGAGAAAAAACCAAATAAGCACAATCAGAAACACAAAGATGAGTCACATCTGACCCTGAGAAATACAAAAGATCATTAGAGACTACTATGTACACTTGCATAGAAACAAACTTGAAAACC
>NW_007033097.1:12210-15066 GCF_000164805.1 Carlito syrichta | reverse complement strand
TCTTTGATGAACATAGATGCTAAAATTCTCAACAAGATTCTAGCAAACTGGATTGAACAACACATCTCAAAAATCATCCATCATGACCAAGTAGGTTTCAACCCTGGGATGCAAGGCTAGTTCAACTCAAATCAATCTATCAAACCATAGATGTAATTAAATACATCAATAGATGTCAAAACAAAAACCACATGATTATATCATTAGATGCAGCAAAAGTTTTTGATAAAATCCAGCACCACTTCTTGATAAAAACTCTCAAACATCTAGGCATATGGGGAACATACCTCAAAATAGTAAAAGCCATCTACAAGAAACCCACAGCCAGCATACTCCCAAATGGACAAAAATTAGAACCATTTCGCCCGAAAACTGGAACAAGACAAGGATGCCCACTCTCACCCCTCCAGTTTGTTCAATATAGTATTGGAAATCCTGACTAGAGCAATCAGAGAAGAGAAGGCAATCAGGGGTATTCAAAAAGTAAAAGAGGAAGTCAAGTTGTCTCTCTTTGCAGATGGCATGATTGTACACTGTGAAAACCAAAGAGAATCTGTCAAAAACCTCCTTGCACTGATAAAGGCCTTTGGAAAAGTCTCCGGATATAAAATAAACATGCAAAAGACAATCGTATTTCTTTACACCAATAATAAACAAACAGAAACCCAAATAAAAATCACAATTCCATTCACAATAGTCACTTCAATTCTCTGTAGGAATGTAACAAATGGTACCCAGTCAAGGATAGGCAGAGACGTGAAAGACCTTTACAATGAAAACTACAAAACTCTGCTCAAAGAAATCAAAGATGACACAAAGAAGTGAAAAAATATCCCATGGTCATGGGTTGGAAGAATCAACATTGTGAAAATGTCCATCTTACCTAAGGCAACCTACAGATTCAATGCAATACCCATCAAATTTCCACCAAAAATCTTCTCAGACCTAGAAAAAACAACACAGAAATTCATATGGAAACTCTAACGATCAAGAATAGCCAGAACAATACTCAGCAAAAAAAAAACAAAGCAGGTGGTATCACATTACCAAACTTCAAACTTTACTATAAAGCTACAATCATGAAAACAGCTTGGTATTGGTATAGGAACAGTCATATAGATCAATGGAATCGAATTCAGATTCCAGAAGTAAAACCTTAATTTCTCAAGCAACTCATCTTCAACAAAGCCTCCACCACCTACCACTGGGGAGAGGAGAGCCTATTCAGTAAATGCTGCTGGGAAAACTGGCTGACCACATGCAGAAGATTGAAACAGGACCCCTATCTATACCCATGCACAAAGGTTAGCTCCAAATGGATCAGAGACCTAAATGTAAAACCTCAAACCATAAGAACCTTAGAAAATGAAGGAAATACCCTCATGGAAATCGGAACTGGCATCCAATTCCTGAACAAAACCCAAAACCCACAGGTCATAAGACAGAAGATAGACAAGTGGGACCTTATTAAACTGACAAGCTTCTGCAAGGCCAAAGAAACCATCAAGAGAGCAGGGAGACAGCCTACAAACTGGGAAAAAATATTCACCAACACCAGGTCTGACAAAGGCTTAAAATCCTGGATCTACAAGAAACTAAAACGTGCTGAAAAGAAAAAAACAAACAACCCCATTATCAAATGGGCAAAATATGAACAGAGACTTCACAAAAGAGGACATCTGAGCAGCCAACAAACACAGGAAGAAATGTTCAACCTCACTAATCATCAGGGAGATGCAAACCAAAACCACATTGAGATACCACCTAACTCCAGTCAGAATGGTAATTATCAACAACTCAAAAAATAACAGCTGCTGGAGAGGGTGTGGTGAAAAGGGAACACTTCTACACTGTTGGTGGGAGTGTAATCTAGTGCAATCTCTGTGGAAAGCAGTGTGGCGATTCCTAAAAGCTCTAAATATCAACCTCCCATATGGCCCCACAATCTTGCTACTGGGAATATATCCTGAAGAACTCAAATCACTCTATAAAAAAGACACCTGCACACGTATGTTTATCGCAGCATTGTTCACATAGCAAGAACCTGGAAACAACCATGCTGCCCATCAAAAGAAGACTGGATTTTTAAAATGTGGTACATATACACAATGGAATACTACGCAGTCATAAAAAAGAACAAAATCATGAATTTCGCAGCAACCTGGATGGAACTTGAGTCTATAATACTGAGTGACTTCTCACAGAAACAAAGATCCAAGTATCACATGTTCTCAGTCATATAATGGACCTTGAACATCCAATGTAATACTATAAGAAAATGACTGACAGTACTGGGAAACTATGGGGGGATGGGATTAACAGTAGCAAATATCTGTCTGGGGAAGGGGAAACACCTCTTATCAACAGGGTACCTGAATGAAACGTAGTTGTACACCTAACCCTTAACTGTACCCCACAAAGCCACAATAAAAAATATTGATTTAATAAAAAAAAAGAAAGAAAAGAAAATGAAAGACATACCCCCATGGAAATTGGTTCTGGCATCCAATTCCTGAACAAAACTCAAAACCCACAGGCCATAAGAGATAAGATAGACAAGTTGGACCTCATTAAACTGACAAGCTTCTGAAAAGCCAAAGAAACCATCAAGAGCAGGGAGACAACCTACAGACTGGGAAAGAGTAGTTGCCAACTGCAGGTCTGACAAAGGCTTAACATCTTGGATTTACAAGGAACTCACATGTGCTGAAAAGAAAAAAACAAACAACCCCATTATAAAATGGGAAAAGATATGAACAGACACTTCTCAAAGGAAGACATTCGAGCAGCCAACAGACGCATGAAGAAATGTTCAACTTCACTAATCATCAGGGAGATGCAAATCAAAACCACACT
>NW_007033097.1:912-12190 GCF_000164805.1 Carlito syrichta | reverse complement strand
ACCCTGCAATCCCCCTACTGGGAATATACCCTGAAGAACTCAAATCACTCTATCAAAAAGTTACCTGCACACGAATGTTTATCGCAGCATTGTTCTCAAAAGAAAGAACCTGCAACCAACCATGCTGTCCATCAAAAGAGTACTGGATTTAAAAAATGTGGTACATATACATGATGGAGTACTATGCAGTCACAAAAAAGAACAAAATCATGAATTTCACAGCAACCTGGATGGAACTAGAGTCTATAATACTGAGTGACCTCTCACAGAAACAAAGATCTGAGTATCACATGTTCTCACTCATATCAAAGACCTTGATCATCCAACATATTACCATAAGAAAATGACTGATAGTGGTGGGAAACTATGGGGGGAGGGGAAGGGAGATGGGATTAATGGTAGTAAACATCTGTCTGGGGATGGGGAGACACCTCTTATCAACAAGGGTGCCTGAGCGAAGCATATTTGTATACCTAACCCTTAACTGTACCCCCACAATATCATAATACAAAATATTGATTATAAAAAAAAGAAACTTATATTTAAGAAAGAGTACTGCATGTATCAAAAAAGAAAGAAAGAAAGAAAGAAAGGGTGGGAAAAGACAGTCATTTTCCTAAGCAGATCCCTGGAAGGTCTCTACGAGCATGAAACTCCCTGAGTCAGTCCTCACTGTGCCCAAACCACAGGGAAATGTGTCAGAGTTCTCCTTTGCATTGTGCTTTCTCCCAAGATTTACTTTTATTTTATTTTTGTGCTCATTTTTATTATTTGTGAGTTATTATTTTTTAAATTCTAACTTTAGTTTTGGAGATCGAGTCTGGCTTAGTCACACAGGTTGCAGCCCAATGGTGCGATCAAACTCACTGCTACCTAGAATAGTCTTAAATCTAAGAATTTGTTATCTTTAATTCTAGGGCCTTGCAGAGATGTAGTCACTGGATGACATGATGGGAAATGTCTCCAAGTGTTCCTGCCACTGAGGAGTCATTCCAAAGTCACACTTTTGGACATCAGACACATTTGTAGAGCACAAACTAAATAAAGTGTATGCAGAAGGGCATGCAGTACAACTAAGGGAGAAGATGGGAGAAACTGTGGATATTTCACAGTCCCCTCCATTCCCACCCACATGACCCCCACTGACAAGGTGCACTGAAGAAGGAGGGTGGGCAGCTGAGACTCAGGGCTGAAAATCCCCCCTTTAGAGCCTGCAAGAGCGGGCAAGAGAGGGAGCTTGAAGGTGAAGAACCCATTCTCAGGTTTTCAACCCTGAGACTGTGCCTGGGCTGTGCTCAGAACTTGAGGCTGGCCCAGCTCAAGGTACTATGGGGCCTGAGCCTGGGGTAGGGCCTAGGGCAGCACCTGTGCAGAGAGTGAGAAGAGATAGCAGGAGAGGGGCCCAGGCCATGGTCAGACACCCAGAGCTCTGCTTCTTGAGCCCACAGCACAGCTGAACTGCCAGGCCTCTCTTATTCCCCCCAGGCCCTGTGGGAGTGGGAGTGTTTGACTTTTATGCAAATGCATATCTTCTGGGGTTCCTCATGGACAGATGTCACTCAAGCCAGCTATGGGGACAGCACAGGAGACTGAGGAGGAAGGGGTGGGTCTACAAGCTTCCTCCATCTCCTTCTTTCAGAAAATCAGCTTCGGCCTCCAAGACATATGATCATGGTCACCTTTTTGGGGATTGACACATGGTCACTGTTATAACCTTCTGGCCTTTGGAATGTCCCTGGCAAAATTCAGAAGAGCTGTGGACCCTCTAGAAGACTGGCCATGGGCTTGAGTTGAGACCTGCTGTGAGATCAGTGATAACACCTGACCAAGTGGCAGTGGACCACAACACAAACATTTACGTCCTCTTTTATCTCCTCTTGGGTCTCCTACTCTCACTTGTTTCCATCTGGTTATTTCATCAGAATGTAGTTCTATATCATTGGGATCATGGATAATAATGTCCTATATGGTAGTTTGCTTCTTGAATGACCACACACTTTGTGGATTCATCACAACAACTAGTCTCTTTCACACTTGGTCTTACTCTTTCTGTGATATCCTCCATCCCACAGCAGACTAATAATATCCATCCTCTGCTCCCTCATTCTTTACTTTCTTTTCATCGATGTTTTATGTAACCTTTAAAAAGCACCAGAAACCTAGACCTGACTCATAAAACACCTGTAAGCCTATGATCTCTGTTATGGTCTCAGGGTCTTGGTCTTGTCACAGGTATAAGCTCTGGAATGTAGTGGTCCGTGGTCTCTCCAACTAGGTGGATCCAGTCACTGAGCCAAAAACAACCCCTTGGTCAGAGCTGTGACACGAGGCAGGTGAGATTTGCTTCCCTCTAGAAAGAATATTGTCAAGGAGGCTGTGATTTCTTCATCCTGGTACCAGGGCTTTGAGGGCCCCATTTCCTGCCCACCTGAGCACAAAAGCTGTAGTCTGAGGACAGAGTCTGCTAGAGGTGGAGTAACTGGCAGACAATAAGGGGCTGGTTATACCTGAGAGTGAAAGAATAGAAAACTCAGCTCCCAGAGGCTGCTGGACAGGGAAGGTTGATGCCCTTAGTAGGGCATGAGGCTCAGGAAGTCACCTTGGGTGAAGTACACTGAACCTTGCAGTTCTGTTCCCTCATACTGTGCTCCTGTCCTAGAGCACCTCGACCTCACGGTGTTCCCCAGTGAGCCCCAGTCCTGCAAGAGCTGCCCAGACTGACACCTGGGCCCAGGCTTCTTCAGTTAAGTTTCCCAGGTTAGATTGTCATGTTGCCCAAGCTCAAGTCAGTGTCCTAGTTGATGTTGTGAGTCTGATCCTCAGGACATGGCCACTAAAGCCTGTGGGGACACCAAGAACTGTCCCAACACCAAGTTCAAGAACTGACCCTTGAATACCTGTTGACCCCAGGATGGGCTTTTCATTTAGGCTCTACCTGAGCAGACTCAGTCTCTCTCCTGGCGGCAATTATTCTGCCCCCTGCTGGTGTAGGAGATGACCCACGGAAGCTGTCATCTGAGGGTGGGAACCAGGGAGTTCAGGCTTATTTGTGCCTGTGTGACCCACACTGATCTTCCCAGCACGGAGAGGCCACAAATTATGTGCACAGGGATGTGGGACAAGTGTAATTCTTGTAACTGGAGTTGAAACTCCCTTGTCTGGTTCATGGTTTTTGGTTGAAGCCTGGAGAATGCAGGATAAACTGTAGTTCTTCCCTGAAAAAACAAAAAGTCTGTAGAAGCATGTGTGACATGCTAATATATAGAAACCAAGATTTACATGTCCATCCCATAAAACAGCTATATTATAAATGGGAACACCTGATGTTTCTGACATGAAACTTCAGTGTGCATTTTAATCACCATCGCCATCATCACCATCACCACCAATACCATCATCATCATCACCATCATCATGATTGTCACCTACTTTTCTCTATTACTTTATATTTTTTCAGCACACACTGGCCCATACTGTGGTGAGAGGATTTCCACTCAAGCTGTGTCTATTATTTCAGTGACATTGGGAATTCACCCTTTCCCACCTGAGATGCTCCATCCAGAGACCAGGGTCTCAAATGCCTATCCTTGGCTGGGTACCATTCATTACATTCCTACAGAGAATGGAAGTGACTCCACAGGCCTGAATACACTTTCTGAGAGTCCTCTATTTCAGCTTTAATTAACAAGACCCTTTCATGTTTTTTCTATGGTCTAACTTAAAAGGGGGAGGCAGGGGTTTTAATGGTAGTATGTCAGGAGTTTTTTTTAGTTATTTTATATTGCTGTATAATTTAACACAATAATATACACAGATCTTAAATGTTTCATTTTACTAATTTGAAAATAATGTACCCTCAGACTCTTGGTTTTAAAGATAAAGTTAAATCCAAGGGAAGTAAGTTGCCCAGAATAACAGAAAAGCTGTGGCAAGTCCAGCAGTTGATTGTGGATCCTGAAACTTTGCTGAATTTACTTCTTAGGTTTGGTAGAGATTTCTAATTATTTCATGTGCAAATAGTGACAACTTTACCCCACCGGTTTTATCCTTAGTATCCATTCTTTCTTTCTTTTTGCTTAATTGCTTTGACTAAGTTGTCCTGTACAAAGTAGAGGAAGCAACTGCAAAAACAAGAATCTTAGTTTTCTCCCCGATCTTTTGAAAAACTTTGAACCTTTCACCATTTGGCATGATGTTCATTTTGGATTTTGGTGAAAGCCCTTTATCAATCTGTGGGATTGTCCTTCCATTCCTAGTTTTCTGAGTACTTTTAATCATGAAAATGTGATGAAGTTTGTCAAGAGAGTTTTCTGCACCTATCAGGTGATCAGATGCTTTTTCTGTCACTCTAATAACAAGCTGTATTACATTGATTCATATCCTTATGTAGAACCACCCTTGCCATCTTGGGATAAATCCGCTTTGTCATGGTGTGATTCCCATTCGATGTGCAGTTGGTTTCAGTTTGTTGTTATTTCACGAGGATTTTTGCATGCTTAGTCTTAAGGGATATTAGCCTATAGTTTTCTTATTCTGGCAAAATTGTTTGTCTTTGGTATCAGATTAATGCTGGCCTCATAGAATGTGGTAGGAAGTCTTCCTCCTAATCTATTTTTGGAAGAGATTGCGTATGATTGGCACTAATTCCTGCTTCAGTCTCTAGGAGAATTATCAGTGAGGCCATGTGGTCCTCCACTTTCGTTTTTGGTGACGTTTTCGATTACTGATGTAATATTTTTTATTTGCTATATTTCTGCTGATTTCGTTCTATTCTTCTGGAGTTAGATGGGTAATTTGTGTCTTTCTATAAATGTGTTCATTTGTCCTAAATATGACATACAAGTGCTTCTCTATAATCATTTTAATTTCCATAAATTTGGCCCCACATTTCTTCATCTGCACGTCGCTGGATACTGAAAATGTGAGATTAGAATCCATTGTTTTATGATAGTTAATTCTGATGATATTTGCTGCTTCAATAGTTACTTTATAAGAGGCACCAATGCCTGGAGTTTCCTAAGCCACCATCTTCAATGATGCCACATTGGGTGCAGATATTTTTGTCTGTTTTGTTCACCAAGCAATTGAATAGTATGTGAGACAGTTCAGTGGCTTGGTTTCAATGCACATTTCTTTACTGTATATATTTTAATTGAATTAATAATTCATTTTGCTTACTTCCCATGAATCAGGCACTGTTATACATATGCAATTACCTTGCTTTTGATTTTCATGTTTTACACAATGTATATATTTCAGATTTTTCCATGGATATTTTATACCTAATTCTTGATTAAACTACTCTAGCTAAATTAGCCTAATCAGTGAAGGTGCATCATTGTGATTGGTGACTTCACCATTGATAGTAAAAAGGGTGGATTGAACTCTGCCTTTTTCCTTGAATACTATAGGGAAATCATAAAAGACCTTTAGTCAGGAGAAGAAAGCATTTCGAACAATGATCGGAAAGTGACTTGCTTCACAACAATCATTAGAGAATACTTCAAATAGAGTTGATCACATCAATACCTCTCTTTCAAGATCTGCAAAACAAGTACTTAGAAAATCAGTAAGAATATAGATTTAGACTATTAGCTAATCTGCCCTGAATAAACAAATTTGTAGAAAACTACATCCATGGCAGTGAATACACATAGGTTTTCCAATATACATGGAACATGTACCATGATAGTTCATAGTCTAGATCAGAAAAAAAATCACAATAAATTAGAAAAATGAAAATCTTACAAGGCACTATTTAATGCAGAATTAACAAATAAAATTGAATTAATGCCTGAAAAACTATGAAAAATCTTCAAGTATTTGAAAATGAAAAATAGACTATATAGCCATGAGTCAAATAAATCACAACATAAATGAGAATACACGGCATTTTTGAACACACACAATAAAACACATTAAAATTTAAGAAATGGAACTAAGTCAGTGCTGTGGAGATTCATTACATTAAATATTTAACATTGAAAAGAAGAAAGAACTAAAATAACTAATCTAAGATTCTACCTCATGAATCTGAAATGAGACAGCATTCACATTAAAGCAAAGAGAGAGAAGATAACACTATGCAGATCAGAGTTAAATATCAATAAAATGAAAAACAGTAGAAAATTTTTTAAATTGACTCTTCAAAATGATCAATAAGATCAATTGATTTTTACCATCAGGTAGACTGACTAAGAAAAAAGATAGAAGGCAAAAATATCTGAAACCATGGCTAAAGGAGAAATAGTACTATTGACCTTACAAGTGGTAGAATTTTTATTTTTATTTATCACTTTAGATTCACGTGTATTTGTTTATGGACATAATATGCAGAGGTGGGGACTGGGTCTCAGGTGGTCTAGTCCCCAGATGATAGTAAATCTTGTCCCATAGGTGGTTTATGAACCATAAACTCAATGATCCCTCCTCTGTTATTGGTGTCCTCAGTGTCTTTCCATCTTTGTGATAGTTTAGCTTCCACATAGGAGTGAGAGCATGTGCTGTTTGGTTTTCTGTTCTGAGTCTATTTTCTTAGGTTGATGATCTCCAGCTCCATCGATGATGTTACAAAGGACACAATTTCACTCTTTTTTATGGCTGTGTAGTGATCCATGGTGTAGATATACCACTTCTTCATGATGTGCTTTTCAATTGTTGGGCACTTAGGTTAATTGCACATCTGTGCAATTCTCAATTGTGCTGTGAAGAACATGAGGCTGCAGCTGTCTTTTTATCTAATGAACTCTGCTTCCTAGAGTAGATACAAGAAGGATTGTTGGATCAACTGGCAGATCTACTTTTAGTTCATCCCATATCACTTTCTATAGAGGATGTACTAATTTACACTCCAACCAACAGTGTATAAGTGTTCTCTATTCTCTGCACCCATGCCAACACCTACTGCTTTTTTGTTTCTTAATCATGGCCATTGTGACTAGTGTGAGGTCATAGCTCATGTGATTTTAATTTGCATTTTCCTGATGATGAGTGATGTTGAACATTTTTTCATATGTTTTTTGGCCATTTGTATTTCTTCTTGTGAGAGATGTCTGTTCATGTCATTTGCCCACTTCTTAGTGAGAATGATATGATCTTGTATCTAGAAAACCCTAAAGACTCCTCCAAAAGAACTTTGGACTTGATAATTGAATTCAGTTAAGTTTCTGGATAAAAAATCAATACACACAAATCAGTAACACTGCTATATACCAGTAGTGACCAGGCTGAGAATCAAGTCAAGAACTTGATTCCATTTACAGTAGCAGCCAAAAAGCTAAAGTACCTAGCAACATATTTAACTAAGGAGATGAAAGATATCTATATGAAGAACTAAAAGTCTGATGAAAGGAACCACAGAATTCACAGCAACCTGGATGGAACTAGAGTCTATAACACTGAGCGATCTCTCACAGAAACAAAGATCTGAGTATCACATGTTCTCACTCATACAGTGGACCTTGAACATCTACCATAGTACTATAACAAAAGAACTGACAGTGGTGGGAAACTATGGTGGGGGGTAGGGAGGAGAAGGGAGGTGGGACTAATGGTAGTCAATATCTGTCTGGGTATGGGGAGACACCCTTTATTAACAAGGGTGCCTGAATGATGCACATTTGTATACCTAACCCTTAACTGTACCCCACAATTTTATAACAAAAACATGCTAAAAAAAAAAAACCACAGAAGACACGAACAAATGGGAAACATCCCATGCTTGTGCATTGGAAGAATCAGCATTATTAAAATGATCATATTATCCAAGGCAATCTACAGTTTCAATGTAATCTCTCTCAAACTACCAATGCCATTTTTTACAGAATAAGAAATACAATCATAAAATTCATATGGAATTTAAAAAGAGGAAGAATAGTCAAAGCAATCCTAAGCTAAAGAATAAAGCTGAAGGCATCCCATTACTTGACTTCAAATTATTCTACAATGCTGTAGTAACCAAAACAGCATGGTACTGGTAAAAGTGTAGACCCATGGACCAATGGAACCAAATAAAGAATCCAGAAATAAACCCAACTACCTACAACCAACTGATCCTTGACAAAGCTGATAAAAACATATACTGGGAAAAGGACACCCTATTCAACAGATGGTGCTGGGAAAATTGGAGAGCTACATGCAGAAAAATGAAACTTGACTCCTATCTCTCTTCATATACAACTTAAGATCGATTAAACACTTCAATATCAGACCTGAAACTATAAAAATCTTACGAGAAAGCCTAAGAAAATCTCTCATGAATTTTGGCCCAGGCATATAATTTATGCTAAAACCCCAAAAGCAAATGCATCTAAAACAAAAATAAATGTGAATTAATTAAACTAAAAACCTTCAGCACAGCAAAATAACTAATTACCAGAGCAAATAGACAACCTACAGAATGGGAGAAGATATTCACAACTACACATCTGACTTGGACTGATATCCAAAATCTACAAAGCTCAAACAAATCAGCAAGAAAAAAGTTAGAATTTTTATAAAGAACACTGCAAGCAGTAAATGCCAAAATTATAGATGATTTAAACAAAGTAGAAAAATACCTAGAAAAAATTAAATGAAATTGGCTAATGGAGAATAGAAAATCTGAATAGCTCTAAGACACATAAAGGTACTAAATTGACATTAAAATTATTCCTGCTAAGAAAAGCCCAACCAGTTCCAAATGTTTTCACTGGAAAATTCGCTCAAGTTTTCTTTTTTTCTTTTTTCTTTTCTTTTTTTTTTTTGGTTTGACTATTTTGTTTTCTTTTCAATTTTTTTTCTAATTTTATTATTATTCTTTAAAGATGTGGGGTACAAGTCAGGACTGGGTACATAAGTGGTGTGGGTACTTTAGTGGTCTAGGTACAAGTAAAATTTCAGCCTCCTATTGGCCCTTACTTTGCCTGGATTAGGATGTTATGTCCCCTAGATTAATGTTATTAACCTCCCACCCACCCACAGCATCCCGCTACTGCCAATCTCTTTCTTGCAGTATTATGATAGGTGTTCAGGGTACAATTATGAGTGAGAACAGGTGCATATTCTGTTCTTGGTTTCTGTAACAGATCATTGAGTATGATAGATTCCAAATCTATCCAAGTTGCTGCAAAGTTCACAATATTCTCCTTCTTTATGACTGTCTAATATTCCATCATGTATATGTACCACATTTTTTCTTTATCCAGTCCAGTTTTTTTAATCCAGTCCAGTTTCAATGGGCAGCAAGGTTGGTTCCATGTTGTTGCTATTGTGAATAATGCTGCAATAAACATGCGTGCATAGGTATATTGTTTGTAGAATGATTTGAGTTCCTCCAGAGTATATTTCCAGAAGAGGGATTGTTGGGTCACATGGACGGTCAATTTCTAGTTCTTTCAGGAATCGCCACACTTTTTCATAGAGTTTGAACCAGTCTGCACTCCTACAAAGGGTTTGGAAGCATTCCCTTTTTCTGCATCTTTGCCTCAAATTTTCTTCTTTTTTTTTTAGAGGCTTAATTTTTCTTTTCTTTTCTTTTTTTTTAGTTAGAATCTCACTCTGTCATCCAGGCTGGAGTGCAGTAATACACTGCTTATGGCCATGCCAGTGTTGACCTGCTAGACTCCACTGATCCTTCTGTCTCAGCCTTTCAAGTAATTGCAACTACAGGTGTGTGCCACCATGCCCCACGGTTTTTTTGATTTACTGTAGAGATAAGGTTATGCCAAGTTGCCCAGGCTGTTCTCGAGCCCACAGGCTCAGGCAATCCCCTCACCTTGGCCTTCCAAAGTGCTGGGATTACAGACTTGAGGCACCATGCCCGGCCATTTTTCAATAAGACATTTTACAAGTTGTAATGTTTTGTGTTGACTATTAAAAAGCAATTCATCTCAAAAGCCTGCCAACCAGAACTACCACTGGTTATGGTACTAAATACATGTATAAACATATGGAATGATACTTTTAATTCTGCATGTCAAATTTCCATATTATTCAGTGTTTCTAGGACTACCTCTGGGGAAGTCCTTTACTGCCAATCCCTCAAGGTTACTGCCCCTTATTTTAAGAATTTCATAAATGGAATGATTTTTTGAAGAATCATCCCATTTATGAAATTCTCCTAGTTTTGACTGCTTTTAAGGGGTTTTCCTCAGAAACAGCTGTTACCCACACACATCTGATAAACATCAATGTCGAGTCCCAAAAGTATGACTCCATTTTAAAATGTCCCCTAAAATTTCAATTTCAGAACCTTGACCAGGAGCGTTATTGTACTCACTACACTACTGCACTTCACGGAAAATTATCCCCACATTCGCCAGTCACCAGGTTATTTGAGGTCATAGATAACACAGCTGAAGTCCCTGTGTCCACTTTTATAGTTAGCACAAGAAACTTAATGCAGTTTTTAGTCTTAATATTCTCCATAGGCAATTTTAAACCTCATAATTTCAGTGCACCATTAAAATGAGTCCAAAAAATGAGAAAATA
This sequence comes from Carlito syrichta, assembly GCF_000164805.1. Classification (NCBI taxonomy): domain Eukaryota; kingdom Metazoa; phylum Chordata; class Mammalia; order Primates; family Tarsiidae; genus Carlito; species Carlito syrichta. The sequence continues at coordinate 1,720 of NW_007033097.1, read as the reverse complement.
ATTCCTGATTTAAAGTGAAAATACTCTTAGGCACTGCTAAGGGATCTAAATCTCCTAGAGATGAGTCGCATTTGCCATCGAGCCAGCAGCACATCATGAGGAGAGTGGCCATTAGCATTAACCTCACTGCCTGGCAGTCTCCCACCTCACTCCCCCTTTTTCTCGGTTTAGTATGTATGTCCGAAGTCTCCATCGAGGAACGCACCCTGCCTCTCGCAGAACTAAGCGGGACCAAGGCAACAACACCCCTGCTTCACGACGGGTCCATGGAGGAGTGGGAGGAGAGGGCCCAGGAGGCGTGTGACTAAAAACCCAACAACGACCCGGGACGTGGAGCACGAGATGCTGGCGTCAGAAGAGGACGAAGGGCCGGGAGACCCCAGGGCAAGTCTGCATGAGACTAAACGGAAATCTGTCTGGCTTCGAGAACAAGATCCAGGGTTCCACGAAGATGCTTACCCCTAGATCTCAGCGAGAGGCCCATCCCCCAAAGGCGCACAATGGTGAGGTTAACCAGGTTGACAGGGCGAAGGACACCAGCCCTGGTGCAGAGAGCGGCGACAGGGCAGGATGCCCAGCCCAGAGCCCCTGCGCTCATACCCACAGTGGATTTGCAGGCCTCGCAGAAGGTATCGTCGGTGAAGCGTTCCCTCAAGCTGGTCTTGCCCATGCTGCAGGAGCCAATGGATGATGATGATCTGTAGATTGAAGTTGGCCGGCCTGGGGGGCTGATTCCTGGCCACTCAACAGCGCCTGGGAGCCCACGCCCAGGCCGCCACCTCCCACCCCCCACCCACCTCCACAGCAT
>NW_007033097.1:0-457 GCF_000164805.1 Carlito syrichta | reverse complement strand
CTTTGTCTCCCCACTTCACTGCCGCCCCCAACACCCTCCCAAATACAGCACCCTTAAAAACCCAAGCCTGCCCCTCCTTGGGTGCGACTCCCCTGGCCCATCTTTCCTGACCACAGGACCTTGCCTGGGAGTTTCTCCCCCAATAAACGCTTGGTTTAATCTGGCCCTTTGTCTTGTGCCTGTTTAGGTATCTCCAAATGTTACATCTTGGTGCCAAAACCCGGAAGGTGACTGAACCACACAGGCCTCACCTCTGGGCTCAGGGGCCTCTCACCCAGACGCCTCAGGCCCAAACTGTGATCTCTGACCCACTCCTCCACTCAAACTTTCTGAGGTGAGTTCCCCCCATGCAGTCTCTCTTTCCCCCTCCTGCCCTCCCTATTGGAAGTCACAACTGTGCTAGGGAAAGCCCTCCCTTCTGGTCAGCGGTAAATCCTAGGGACACCCTCTTTATCCT
>NW_007033096.1:0-457 GCF_000164805.1 Carlito syrichta | reverse complement strand
TGGAGGAGAGAACTCACTTTATTTAAAGTAGGGTCACGTTGTTGCTCTTCTTGTTGAGCAAACATTTGTACAGCACTTAGTATTGTATCAAGTGCTTTATATTAATCTTTATTCGTCAATCTTCATAGGAACCTAAAAAGATGTGTCAACATGAATCATCTCATTTTTCAGATAAGGACACTAGAACACTTAAAATTTTTAAGTAGTTGTTACCTGAACCATTCATTTACAAAAAGTTTTTTGAGAGTGGTTCACCCACATAGAAACAAGTTCTATCACATTATATTATTTTAACATTCATTTTTAAAGTTAAGTGACAGGTAAGGAAGTGAGAAACTATGACCTATTCCCATGAAAAACAAAATTAACAGAAATTTTGATGAGGTAGTCCCCACCATAGACTTACTACACAAAGACCTTAAATCAATGGTCTTAATATGTTCAAAGAGCTAAAGTA
>NW_007033095.1:0-458 GCF_000164805.1 Carlito syrichta | reverse complement strand
GCCGGTTTGAGAGCAGCCTGGAAAATGTAGTGAGGAAAGAAAAGAAAGAAAGAAAGAAAGGGTGTAAGGAAGGTAGAAAGAAAGAAAGAAAGAAATCCATTCTCCTGCAAACCTTCTGCCTTCAGTCCTTCGCCTCCCCCCGCTGCCCCCACATGTGATGGTCCCCCAACCTCTGCACCTTTCACCGACAACCCCTTATGGCTGCTGTCACTTTGGTGTGGGATTTACTGAGGTTCCCTGGTCAGGTTCCTGTCGGCTCTCCTCTCCATGATGTCAGGTAGGCCGACCCTCCAACTCGGCAATGAGAACCTTCCACCAAGAAAGGCAAGGGACACATCCCTCACGCGGGGACATTTCTTCCCCCAATTTTATTTTTCCTGGATCTAAAGACAGTCTCTCTGTGAACACACCACGTGCAGTTGAAAATCTGTGTATGATTCTGATGTTTTTGGAGACAG
>NW_007033094.1:0-459 GCF_000164805.1 Carlito syrichta | reverse complement strand
TCTCTTCTACTCTTGGTCCACTTGCTGCATTCCCAGACAAATTTGTCTTTACTCCATTAAACAAGAACTGGCTTGTGCTGGTCCCCGCTGGAGAGAACAGACATTTAGGAATATCTCTGCCCTCCAAGAATGTGGTGACCCAGACCTCAGCCCTCAGACCTCTGGAGCATACTGGTGTACAACCCCTCCTTGGGACATCTTCTCGCTTCAGTTCTTTGCTTCTTGTGGCAATTTCGTGCCTAAGTCCCCAGCCCTTGGCCCCCAGCTCCCAGTTTTCAGTCTTCTTAGGAATCCTTGTGTCCCAACCCCAAGCTCTCAGCCTACTAAGGAGCTCTGGGGCGGCCAGGCACGATGACTCACACCTGTAATCCCAGCACTTCGAGAGGTAGAGGTGAGAGGATCGCCTGAGCCCAGGGGTTCAAGACCAGCCTGGGCAAGTTGGCGAGACCACATCTCTAC
>NW_007033093.1:0-473 GCF_000164805.1 Carlito syrichta | reverse complement strand
CATTCAACTCCATTCCATTCCACTCCATTCTTTTTCATTGAATCCCTCTCCATTGCACTCCCTTCTATTCCACTCCTCTCCATTTCATTGAATTTCTTTACATTACATTCCTCTCTATTCCATTCCATTCCATTCCATTCCACTCCATTCCATTCCACTCCATTCCATTCTTCTCCATTCCACTCTTTTGCTTTCCATTCCAATATTCTCCATTTGCTTCCATTTTTATCAATTCCATTCCATTCCATTCCTCTCCATTCCATTCCATTCCATTCTATTTCTTTCCTCTCCATTCCATCCATTCAATTCCTCTCTATTCCTTTTCCTTCCATTCCATTTCATTTCTCACGATCTATTCCATTCTTCTTCACCCCAATCCATTCCATTCAATTCCATTCCTTTCCATTCCATTTCCTTGCATTCTTTCATCTCTTTTCTATTTTATTCAATTCCTCTCCATTCCATTCCATTCC
>NW_007033092.1:0-481 GCF_000164805.1 Carlito syrichta | reverse complement strand
CCTTGGTCCTCAGGCAGAGCAAAGTCACCTAAGGCCTCTTCACCCACCCAAAGAATGTGCGTGTTTGCTTCTTAGTGGGAAAACAGAGCCCAATGGCAACACCTTCCAGACTTTGTCTGGGCATGTGGCCATCACGCCTGGGTCCATGGAATTTTCTGGTTCCTAGAAGAAGCCCCTCTTCCTCTCCCACATGCTGTGGTCCCAGGATCACAGGACCCGGATGGGACGGTCAGCTCAGGTCAGATGAGCCCAAACAAGCAAAGTGTTATTATAAACATGGAAGGGGCTGTGAGCAGAGGGTTTTGGTGGGAAGAAAGAAAGCAGGAAGAGCTGGAGGAGACAACATTTCATGCTGGGCTGGAGAAGACAGGGCTGGAGGAGACTGGGCTGGAGGAGACAGGGGTGGGGAAGATGGGACAGGAGGAGCACCAGAAACCCATCTGTCTCTTGCAGTGCACATTTTTGGAAAAAGAGGAAGCTA
>NW_007033091.1:1884-2346 GCF_000164805.1 Carlito syrichta | reverse complement strand
TATATCAAGGAATTCCAATACCTCCTCCAGGCCTATAGCCTCACCTTTCACGACATCTACATGGTTCTCTCCAATACCCTACTCCCCGAAGAGCCCAGAAGAGTGTGGGAACAGGCTAGAACATATGTGGATGAGGTCCATCAGACCTCCCCAGCGCACCCCCTTGGGGCAGTGGCAGTCCCGGACCAGGACCCTGGCTGGGACTATAACTCCCCCAATAGCCTCGGTGCCAGGGACCAGTTCTCTACCTGTCTTATTTCTGGGTTGAGGCGGGCAGCGCGAAAAGTTGTTAATTTTGAAAAACTCCAGGAAGTGAACCAAGACAAAAATGAAAACCCTTCCTCCTTCCTTGATCGCCTTACCAAGGCCCTCCAACAATTTACTAATTTAGACACAGAAACTCCAGACGGCCATCAACTCCTTATGACTTATTTCTTCTCCCAAAGCTACCCTGACATTAAA
>NW_007033091.1:0-482 GCF_000164805.1 Carlito syrichta | reverse complement strand
AACAACCAGCTGCAAGTCTGTTATTCATTCTCTCCCAGTGCCCAAAACAAAGGAAGAAATCCAGTCATTTCTGGGATTAATGGGCTACTTCCGAGCCTGGGTCCCCAATTTCACCCTTCTTGCCAAGCCACTCTATGACCTGGCTAGTGGTGACCCTAAGGAAACATTACTCTCCCTCTCAGCCATTAGATAGTCGTTTGCCCTCCAACAGGCTCTCCTCCAGGATCCCACCCTACAGCTACCCGATGTCCACGGATCTTTTACCTTATATGTCCACGAAAATAAGGGTGCAGCCCTAGGAGTTCTAGGCCAATTCAGTGGACAAACATTTGCTCCTGTAGCCTATCTCTCAAAACAACTTGACCACATGGTTCAGGGATGGGCCCCATGCTTGTGGGCCTTGTCAGCTGCCCACTTACTTGTGTACGAATCCAAAAAACTCACGTTTGGAGTACCTATCACTGTTACTTCACCCCACCATT
>NW_007033090.1:0-465 GCF_000164805.1 Carlito syrichta | reverse complement strand
GGTCAGTTCTACAACAAAAAACAGTCTCTCATTATTCATGAATTCTATATTTGCAAATTCACCTGCTTGTTAAGATGCATTTGTAGTTCCAAGATCAGTACTCACAGTGCTTATATAGTAATTCAAGGACATGCACAGAGTAGTGAAAAGTTTGTCACCTGAGAACTCATTCCCAGGTCAAACAAAGTGATGCTCTGCTTTTTTGTTTCAGCTCTCATAAGGCAGACAAATTTTATCTTCACAATCTACTTAGGGCCATTTTTTTGGGATTTTTGTTTATGATTTCACTGTTTGAAATAGCCCCCAACCATAGTGTTGAAGTGCTGTCTAGTGCTCCTAAGTACAGAATGCTTTAACATATCATATAGAAAAAAACATATGCAAGATAAACATAAGTTGTATTGATATTGGCAATGAGTTCAATGTTAATGAATAAACAAATATAACCTTTGAACAGAAACACAT
>NW_007033089.1:0-580 GCF_000164805.1 Carlito syrichta | reverse complement strand
TCATTTCATTCCATTCAGTTCTATTCTATTCTATTCTGTTCCTTTTAATTCCTCTACATTTCATTCCTCTACATTCTAATCCATTCCAATCCATTCCTCTCCATTCCATTCCAATTGATTCCCCTCCATTGCATTCCATTCCATACCACTCTTTTCCACTGTCTTCCCCTCCATTATATTCCATATCTCTCCATTCCATTCTACTCTTCTGCATTCCATTCCATTCCATTTCTCTCCACTACATTCATTTACATTCCATTCCTGTAAATAACATTCCATCTTTTACAATTCCTTTCCAATCCTTACCATTGATTTCTCTTTGATTCCATTCCACTCCATTCCATTCCTAACCATTTCATTCCATTCGCCTCCAGTGCAATTCCTCTTCATGCATTTCCATTTATTCCACTCCATTTTTCTCCATTCCATTCGATTCAATTCCATTCCTCATCATTCCATTCCTTTCGATTCCTCTCCATTGCATTTCATTCCATTCCTTTCTTCTCCACTCCCTTCCTCTCCATTACATTCCAAATCTCCCCATTCTATTCCACTCTTCTGCATTCCATTCCATTTGTTT
>NW_007033088.1:0-573 GCF_000164805.1 Carlito syrichta | reverse complement strand
TCCTGAATTAGTTAGCTAACTATATAACTAGTTGAAATAACTAGCTGTCTTAACTAATTAGTTAACTAGTTAGGTAGCAGATTAAAGTAACTGACATATATTTAGCTAACTAGTGAGCTAGCTAACTTAGCTATCTGACATAGCTAGCTAGCTGGTTAGCTAGCTGAATTAGTTTGCTGACTTAACTAGTTGGCTGACAAGAATGCTAACTGACTTAACGAGTTGGTTAATGAGTTAGCTACCTGTTATAGCTAGTTTGGATACTAGTTAACTAGCTCACTTAACTAGTTGTTTAATGGGTTAGCTAGGTCACAACTTGGTTGATGAGTCAGCAGAATAGTTAGCTGTTTTAACACGTTGGCTGACTATACAACCAACTTGTTACCCCGCTTAACAATTTTCCTACTAGCCGGCAGACGAGTTAGCTGGGTTAGATAGTTGACTGACGAGTTGTCCCACTAGTCAGCTCTGTTAACTAGTTGGATGACTGGTGTGCTGACCTAACTAGTCGGCCAATTAGTAGGCTGATAACTTAGATGACCTAACTTCTTGGCAACTAGTTAGCTGACCTAA
>NW_007033087.1:51195-51863 GCF_000164805.1 Carlito syrichta | reverse complement strand
TTCTTTTCACCAATAATAAACAAACAGAAACCCAAATAAAAAGCACAATTCCATTCACAATAGCCACACACACACAAAAAAGAAATACCTTGGCATCCTCCTACCCAGAGACATGAAAGACCTTTACAATGAAAACTACAAAACTCTGCTCAATGAAATCAAAGATGGCACAAACAAGTGGAAAAATATCCCATGCTCATGGGTTGGAAGAATCAACATTGTGAAGATGTCCATCTTACCTAAGGCAATCTACAAATTCAATGCAATAACCCTCAAATTACCAGCAACATTCTTCTCAGACCTAGAAAAAACAACACAGGAATTCATATGGAAACACAAATGACCAAGAATAGCCAGAACAATTCTCAGCAAAAAAAACCAAAAAAAAAAAAAAAAAAACAAAGCAGGTGGTATCACAATACCAGACTTCAAACTTTACTATAAAGCTACAATCATCAAAACAGCTTGGTACTGATATAGGAACAGGCATATAGATCAATGGAATAGAATTGAGATTCCAGAAGTGAAACCTCAATTTCTCAACCAACTCATCTTTGACAAAGCCTCCACCACCTACCACTGGGGAGAGGAGAACCTATTCGGTAAATGGTGCTGGGAAAACTGGCTGACCACATGCAGAAGATTGAAACAGGACCCCTATCTATCCA
>NW_007033087.1:19889-50848 GCF_000164805.1 Carlito syrichta | reverse complement strand
GATCTGAGTATCACATGTTCTCACTCATATAGTGGACCTTGATCACCCAATGTATTACCATAAGAAAATGACTGATAGTGGTAGGAAACTAGGGGTGGGAGGGGAAGGGAGATGGGATTAATGGTAGTAAACATCTGTCTGGGAACGGGGAGACACCTTTTATCAACAAGGGTGCCTGAACAGAGCATATTTGTATACCTAACTCTTAACTGTACCCCACCATATCATAATAAAAAATATCGAATATTTAAAAAAAAAAAGAAGAAAGAAAAGGAAATATCCTTAAAAACAGGCACTAAAAGGCTTGGGGTTTCCTTTTAATGTTTAATATGGCCTCCAATGGCATCAATACTTGGTCCTGCAGGCCCAGATGCTGTAGCAGAGGAAAACCTTAACTTTGAGGGTGGCCTGGACTTAACACATATGCTTGTAGGCCTTACATACTGCCCAGCAGTGTCTCAGTACAGATGAAACAATTGCTCCCTCACTTTACAGAGCATAAACATTAGTTCCCACATTTTACTTGCTTAGATTTTTTCTTTTTTGGTTAACTTTTTTCCTAATATGAGAGATAAGCATCCTTTTACAGATTATTTGGATCGTGCATACAGTAGTGGATAAATTGAAATGAAGAAGACCATATTTCAAGTCCTACCATCCAGAAACTACTGTTTATTTCTTATTTTGCCTTTTGTGTGATGCCTAGATATTTAGCTAGTTTTTAAGATGGTTTTTGTATCATTGCAATCATGTTGTATTTTATGAGATCCCTCTCTCACTTAACATTGTTACAGAGCTCTTCTGTTATAATGTAAACATTGTTTTTCATTGCTGTATTGAATGGAATATATAATTGGTCTTCTATAAAAAAAATAAAGAAACACCTTGAACATCTATTGTAATACTATAAGAAAAGGATTGACAGTGGTAGAAAACTATGGGGGGGTAGGACGGGTAAGGGAGGTGAGATTAATGGTAGTCAATATCTGTCTGGGGATAGGGGGAACACCCCTTATCAACAAGGGTGCCTGAACGATGCATATTTGTATTCTTAACCCTTAACTGTACCCCACAATTTTAAAATTAAAAATATGTTTAAAAAAAAAAGAATGACCATTATTAACAAAACAAACGACAGATGCTGGCGAGGATGTGAAGAAAAGGGAACGCTTCTTCACTGCTGGTGGGAATGCAAACTAGCTCAACCTCTTTGGAAGACAGTGTGGCAATTTCTGAAAGAACTAGAAATTGACTTTCCATATGACGCAGCAATTCTCCTTTTGGGAATATACCCAGAAGAACCCAAATCATTCTATGATGAAGATACCTGCACACGTATGTTTGTTGCAGCCCTATTTATAATAGCAAAAACATGGAACCATCCGTGTTGCCCATTGAAGCTGGAATGGATTAAAAAATGTGGTACATACACAAAATGGAATATTATGCACCCATAAAGAAGGATGAATATATTGACTTTGCAGCAACTTGGATGGATTTGGAGTCGATCATACTCAGTGATTTATCACAGAAACAAAGAACCGAGTTCCATATGTTCTCACTCACAAATGGACCTTGAACAATTATAATGCTATAAAAAAGTGATTGGCAGTAGTGGAAAACAGTCAGGAGAGGAGGGGTGGGATTGGCAGTTGAGGGAAACTGCTAGGGAAGGGGGGGCATACCTCATCAACAAGAGTAACTGCATGAGTAATGTTTATGTACCTAACCCTGAATTGTACCCCACATCTCTTTAATAAATAAATAATTTTTTTTTTAAAAGTTTGTGCTGGGAAACCCCTCGGCTCCCATCCTACTGTGGGAAATTTTCAGTTATCTTAAAAAATCCTGCTTTCAAAAAAAATGTTTGTACTTTTACTTGTAGTAAAGATCACTTAACATAAAATTTACCACCATTATCTATTGTGTGATTCAGCACATTATATATATTCTCCTTGTTGTGCAACAGATCTCCAGGAAATTTTCATATTGCAGAAGTGAATCTCTCTTCCTACTGAACAATTGCTCCCTGTTTCCTCCTCTAAGGTCTTGGAAAAATCTTCTCTGTATTTCATAGCAAAAACTCATCAATGCAATGTCTAACACTTGAAAAATAACTAAATAAATTACAGCTTATTCATGTGATGTAATATTAGGTAGCCATTAAAATAATGTTAATAAATAATGACCCAGGAACTGGGGGAGGCCTGTCATATGATATTGAGGTATAGCATATATATGTATATAATATTGCAAAACAAAAATTTAAATGTAGACAATTCTTATTGAATTGCTTTTTTTAAAAAGAGTAGTCTCATTATATCCAGGCTGGAGTGCAGTGGCCCGCTCATGGCCACTGCAACCTCGACCTGCTGGGTTCAGGCTATCCTACCGTCTCAGCTTTCCCAGTAGTTGCAACTACAGGTGTATACACTATCCCTGGGGTTTTATTTTTTTTTTGTAGAGATGAGGACTCACTATGTTACCCAAGTAGATCTCAAATCCCTGGACTCAGGCAATCCTCTTGCCTTTGCCTCCCAAAGTGTTGGGATTACAAGTGTGAGCCACTGCACCCAGCTCTGCCTGTTTTTTGCGGGGAGGGTGGTCAAGTCAGATTCAAACTCGGTTTGCGTGATACTTGTTTCCTGTATTTTTCTTTTCTCTAAGAGTGCCCTTTTCTTTTGACATATAAATTCAAGACTCAAATTCACCATCTCCTTACACCAGAACTTACACTTATTTAACCAGGACTTAGGCTGAAGGTGTCCTGTCCTGAGACCTTCTGAATCACCCCTGTCAGAGCCAGGCCATCAGGGAAATGCACCTGGGGGCATCCCATGGGCCCTCATAAAACTGCTTTCACTAGTCATGCCTGAGAGCCTGCTGTTGTCTGTGTCCAGAGGTGTCAGCAAAACGTGGCCATGTAAAACCCACTGCTGTGGGGTCTGAGAGTATGAGGGGATCTTGCTCTTCTCCTGAGGAGGTACTTTGTTCTTGTTATTGCTTTTTTAAAAAAATGTTGGAAGATTATTTCTTTATTTAGAGCTAGAGTCTCACTCTGTCACCCAGGATGGAGTGCTGTGGCATACTCACAGCCACCACAGACTCAACCTGCTGGGCTCTGAAAAATGCGTTTTACTCAATGCACTGGGGATGTGCCAAATGGTCATTTGTGAGGCCTGTAAGGAGTGTAATAACGCTCTACATTTTATTTACTATGTGAGCAGAAGTGAAACTAGTGCTCTCAATGTCCTAGAAGGGTTTGTTCCAAACTGCTGTTTTTCAGACCCTGCTAGGTGCTGAAATGGGTTGCAAACCATATCAACCCATTTCAGGGCTGCTTGGGCCAACAGAGTGGCTTAACTAATTGAATTAAGGCCAAAAAGATAGCACCTGCCAGACTTTAGCTAGATGGCTACCTGACTCTTCTGTCAGCAAAATGGTCCTCTCCAATCATGAGAAATCAGCACCTTGACCTTGGACTTCACAGCCTCCAGAATTCTGAGAAATAAATTTCTGTTCACTAGAAATCACACTGTTCCATGTTCTCCCTCAGTGTACAATAAAACGGACTAAACTAGGCATTCTGTAAGTTAACCAAACAATGATTTTTCAAAACATCTTTCATTAAAACTAAGCAAACACTTAAGACCCCTTCAGGAACAAGAGAACTCAGGAGCTATGGCAGTTTAATTCAAGGCTTGATCTTGAATAGATCAAGGTTGAAGTAACTAGTAAAGATATTAGGAGGAGCAATTATAAAAATTTGAATTTAAATATGGAATGCAAGTTAGGTTGGCAAATGTATTCTGAGTGGCACTCCAAAATAGACTACTGAGGCACGGGGATTACTATATAAAAATGGCATGCAAAATCATATTGTAATGAAAACATAGAAAAGCAATTACAAAAGGACATTATTATCTCTCCCTTTCTTCCTAAAAACCAAAGATGAAAACTCTCACGTAAAGGCATGGTGCGGTGGCTCACTTCCATCATCTGAGCACTTTGGAAGTCTGGGGTCAGAGGATTGCTTCAGCTCCAAACTTCAAGACCAACCTAGGCAAGAGAGTGAGTCCTCATCTCTACAAAAACTCACATCTACATGGAATGTGGAGGCAGAGGGATCCCCTGAGCCCATGAGGCCAAGGCTGCTGTGAGCCACCATGCTGCTGAAGTTCTCCAGACTAGGTGATAGAGTGTGACTCTGACTCAAAAACAAAATTATGAAGTACACACACACACACACACACACACACACACAAACATGCACACACACACAAACTCAACTATGAAAGATACATTTCCTATATCAGGAGAGAGGAAACCTTAGGAAAAGACAATGGAATCCATGAGCAATCTCCACAAACAGCAGGCATTTAAAAAAGACTAATCTTACTTTAGCCTCTCCACATTATTTAGCTACTCTGTCATAATTGCCTTTCCTTCTTCAAGTCAATCTGAACCCTTTAGCTTCTGCCATTTCTTGGGGTCTTCATTATCTCATAAGGGATCCTGTGTCACATAAAGCATATTAAACAGAAATGCCTTACTTTTGCAATTCCATATTCTGCCAACATAATTCTCAGGCCTTGCCAGAGACCCTAAAAGATGAGAGGTATGGTTTTGTCTCCTCTACAAGACATGAATAATTATGTGGTTACATTATTCTGTGTCTTCATTGTACTTTTGTTATATGACACAGTTCTTGATTTGGTATTTCGTTTATTTGTTTATCTGTTGTTATTGTTGTTTGTGTTAAGTAACATTAACTGACATATAAGGGGTTAAGAAGGTTAATGCCTGATTCCAAAATTAACACAGTTTCCCAAGAAAAAAATTGCAGATACGTTGAGGTGAGAGATGATTTCTTTCATATTAATCAGCACCCAAGTCAAAAGAAAATCCTGGGGTTCCTGCTAAAAGCAAACCTTTTATGTTCCCCACAGTTGCTGGATTGTGGGGGATTCCCACTGGGGAGAAAAGTTCAGACTGCTGTTGTACCACACCCCCACTCTCTCCCCCATTACTGGCCTTTTGACATTCTTTTATACAGCTCCCTGTACCCACTCTGCTATCCCTGCCTCAAAGACGCTTTTAAGGTGCGTCCTCTCCTAGTCTTAGATTCTCCCTTTCCATGCTGCCCGAGGATTCTGGGTGGCAAACAGCCCCATCTGTTCCCTGAGTTGCTCACCATTCACCTGGAATAGACACAGCACAGAAGCAGGACTTGCCTAAAGTTATCATTCTGGAAGGACTCTTTGGAAGAACTCAGAGATCTACTGAAGATGAAAGGGCTTGAGCAAGGACTTTCATAATGTGACCAGTGCATGGGTCCATTCCACCAAGAGACAGAGGGGTAAAACTAGGTCAGGAGTTCCAGTGAGATGGTGACGGCACAGGTGGGACTGTAAGATTCTCCTAAAGTGAGTTCCCATAAAGACTCTTGCTTTCCTCCCCCCACCCTCCACCCACCACCAGCCGCACCCATCGGAGGCCTGGAGACCCTCGGTCCCACACACGTCTGGCTACTGTGGACCCTCTGCCGCTGCTGCATCGCCCCAGGTGGCCCGGCCCCTGCGGTGTGGAGCTCCCAGCTCCCTCCCCAGCTACACCATCTCACCTGGCCCAAGCCACCCACCGCCGCCTGTGGAGGCCCTCAGATACTGCCTTGTGGAGATCTGGGTTCCCTTGCCCAGCACCCAGCTGCTGCCAGCTCCCTCCCTGGCTGGGCGCCCAGTCCAGCTTCAAGCTGTGGCAGCGCATGGCGGCCCTCGACGCCCACCCCTTGGAACTACAGGTTTCATCTGAAGCAACCCACGCGTGGCTCAAAGTCACTGCCGGTGCTCGCCCCTCGGAGTTCCAGGTCCCCGCCCTGGGTGAGGCCCCCAGGCCCATCTCAAGCCACCGTCACCCAGGGTGGCCGTGGTGCCCATCCCTTGGAGCTGTGGGCTCCATTCCTCCCTGGGGCGCCCCACCAGGCCCAAAGCTGTCGCTGCCCACGCATACTCCTATCTCCCACACCTTGGAGCTCAGTGTCCCAGCCCCAGCTGAAGCACCCAACCCACTTTGAGCCACCGCCCCCGCAGAGGCCCCTGGTGCACATGCCTCAGAGCTCTGAGCTCCCACCTGGACTAAAGCACCCAGCCCCACCTCAAGCCGCCACCCCCGTGGAGGTCCCTGGCATCCACGCCCAGGAGTCTCGGAACTCCAGGCCCCTATGCAGGCGCTTTGGAGCTCCAGTTCCCTTGCCCTGGCTGAAGCGCCCAATTCCGCCTTGAGCTGCTGCTGCCTCCAGAGTCCCTACACGCCCACCCCTCAGAGCTACAGCGCCCCACCAGGCCCCGAGCCTCCACCAACAGGGAGGTTCAAGGCTCCTTCCCCGTGGAGCTCTATGTTCCCTTGGTGGCTACGCCACCCCACCCCCTAGCCACCCTGACCACTACACTGACCAGCAACACCCAGCAGTCTGGCACTCCACCTCCCTCAACATGCTCCTGACTACAGCGGGACCAGAGAGCAGCTGGAGCCTTGTGACCAGGCAGAGACCTGCAGTGACTCACCCACCCAGCTCTGCCTAACCTCCAACTTGGGAGCTAAGACCTCATGGTAGTGTAAGGGAACAGTACATCTTAAGGAGGTTGGTCAGCTTGTGTGTCTGTATGATTATATGTTCTAGTTTGTTTGTTGTTGTCGCTGTTTTTGTTTGTTTGTTTGATTGTTTTTATTTTTGTTTTCTCTTACTCTTATCTGTCTTCAGGTCTATTTTTATTTATTAGTGGGTACCTCTGTCTGTTCTCCCTTTTACTCTCCTGTCTCCCCTTTCTACTTCCCCCTCTCCCTGTTCTATTTCTTTCCCTTCTCTTACATCATTTTACTTCCTGGGAGCAAACCAATACCCCTGCTGCATGAACAGATTACAAGGCAGTGGGAAGCAGGATCCTCTGTATCCATACACCTGTCAGTGGATACAGGGATCTGCAGATCACAGAATCACAGCTCCCCCGTCAAATAAACCTCAAAACTACAAAAGGTATAACCCTCAACCTACAGTCCAGCCTCAGAATCAAACAAAGCCAGAAGATTCACGTAAGGAAGAATAGGAGATTGAACAAACAGAAGCAAAAAACAACCCTTCCACCACTGAACAAGAGATTTAAAGAAGACAGAGGGAGAAAAAATTAAAAAGGAAAAAGTGGGGAGGCAAATCTACACAAATGAAGAAAATTCAGAAGAAGAATACAGGTCTCACACAGACCTCTGGGAGATCAGATATTGAGAAAACAGACTTTGGCATGCAAACAATGAAGAACCCCCAGAATGACTGGTCACATGCTACAAGCCCAGACATCAAGACATTAATAGAGAGAATAAAAAGAATTGAGGAGAGACAAGAGAAAAGTAGGAAGGAGTTGATAAATGAGATAAAGCAGTAAAGAATACTGTGATTGAAAAAAATAACAAACTAATAAGCAAGGAAAGTAAACTTAACCAAGCAGAAGACAGAATCTCAGAACTTGAAGACCAAAATATAGAACTAAACCAAACTTTCAAAAACATAGAAAAGAAGCTTAAAAAGTCAGAACAAAACCTTCAAGAGATGAGCAATCACTTCAAGAGAACAAACCTAAGAGTATTTGGCCTTCCTGAGGCAGAAAGAGAGACAGAGACCACCCTGGAACAAACATTCCATGGAATTATTCAAGAAAACTTCCCTCACCTCATTAATGATGTGAAAATTCAAACACAAGAAATTCAGAGAACCTCAGCAAGACCACAAATGAGAAGACCAACTTCTCAGCATGTAATAATCTGCCTGAACAAAGTAGGTATAAAAGAAAAAATCCTAAAACCAGCAAGAGAAAAAGGTCTGACTACCTACCAGGGAAGACCAATCAGAATAACAGCAGATTTATCTACAGAAACCCTTCAGGCTATGAAAGCTTGGAGTCCAATATTCAAAGTTCTCAAAGATAAACAATTTCAACCAAGAATAGCCTACCTACCCAGCCAAGCTAAGCTTCATCAGTGAGGGAGAATTAAAATCTTTCCCAGACAACTAATCCCTAAGAACTTATGCTGCCTCCAGACCAACTACAATAAACTCTTAAGAAAGTATTAAACACAGAAGAAAAGAGGAAAAGAGCAACAATGTTCTTCACAAGAGCACAGGAAAAACATTGAAAACACACATGAATGAACTAAAAAAAAATAAAAGAAAGACAACAAACACGCAAGTACAAAAACATCTTTATAAGAACATCATGACAAAAATAAACCCTCAGATTTCAGTAATTAGCCTGAATGTGAATGGACTAAATGCACTGCTGAAAAGACACAGAATGACAAAATGGATAAAATATCATGAGGCAACAACATATTGTCTCCAAGAGACTCATCTCACCAGAAAGGACACTCACAGACTCAAAGTAAGAGGATGGCAAACAAATTTTCCGGTGAACAGAACACAAAAGAAAGCTGGAGTTGCAATCTTAATCTCAGACAAAATACCCTTTAAGCTATGAAAAATCAAAAAAGAGGAAGAAGGTCACTATATAATGATAAAAGGTTCAATTCATCAACAAGAAATATCCATCCTAAACATATATGCACTTAATATAGGAGCATCAATGTTCGTAAAGCAGCTTCTAGGCAAACTTAAAAAAGAGATTGACTCTAACACTATCATAGCAGGGGACTTTAATACCTTGCTCACAACCCTGGACAAATCATCAAGACAAGAAATCAGCAAGGACATCCAGAACTCAATGAGACTCTTGAACAAATGGACTTAATTGATACTTACAGAGCAGTCCACCCAAAGACCACAGAATATACATTTTACTCAACACCATATGGCACACACTCCAAGTTCGACTACATCATTGGTCATAAATCAAACATAAACAAGTTTTATAAGATTTAAATCTTGCCATGAACCTTTTCAGACCACAGTGGAATAAAAATAAATATCAACACCAACAAAATTTTCTCAAAACCTGCAAAAAAACGACATGATGCTGAACCACGACTGGGTCAACACTGAAATCAAAGAAGAAATTGAAAGATTCCTAGAAACAAATGAAAATGAAGAAACATCTTACCAAAAAGTCTGGAATGCCATGAAATCAGTTTTAAGAGGAGAATTTATATCTCTTCTAGCACACATCAAGAAAATGGAAAGATCACAAGTGGAGTTGTAAAGAGAAGACCACCAAAACCCCAACTTTAGCAGAAGAATCCAAATCACAAAAATAAGAGCACAAATACAGAACACAGAAGACAAAAATATCATAGAAAACATCAACAAAACAAAAAGCTGGTTCTTTAAAAGAATTAACAAGATTGATGGGGCCCTAGCCAGACTGACCAAGATAAAGAGAGAAAAAGTCCAAATAAACACAATCAGACATACAAAAGGTCAAATCACAACTGACCCTGAAGAAATACAAAAGGTTATCAGAGATTACTATGTACACCCATATGGAAATAAACAAGAAGACATTGAGACACTGAATATACTGATAACAACCCAGGAAATTGACTCTGTCATATGAAAACTACCTACAAAAAAAAGCTCTGGACCAGATTGTTTTCTAGCAGAATTCTACAAAACAAACAAGGAAGAGCTGATACCAATCCTATTGAAAGTATTCCAGGCAATTGAGAAAGATGGAATTCTCCCCAAATCATTATACAAAGCTAACATTACACTGATACCCAAACTGGGTAAAGATGCAACAAAGAAAGAGAACTACAGGCCAATATCCCATATGAACATAGATGCAAAAATTCTCAACAAAATTCCAGCAAATTGGATTCAAAAGCACATCTCAAAATTCATCCACTATGACCAAGTAGGCCTCATCCCCACGATGCAGGACTGGTTCAATATTCGCAAGACCATAAATGTAATTAAATACACCAACAGCTGTAAGAAAGAAAAAAAGAACCACATGATTATTTCATTAGATGGAGAAAAGCTTTTGATAAAATCCAGCATCCCTTCTTGATAAAAACCCTCAAACACCTAGGTATAGAAAGAACATACCTCAAAATTGTAAGTGCCATCTATGACAAGCCCACAGCTAACTTATTGCTAAATGGACAGAAACTAGAATCATTTTCCTTGAAAACTGGAACAAGATAAGGCTGCCCACTCTCACCCCTCTTGTTCAATATTGTGTTGGAAGTCCTAGCCCAGGCAATTAGATAAGAGGAGAAAATCAGCGGTATCCAAATAGGAAAAGAGGAAGTCAAGTTATCCCTTTTTGCTCTCAATATGATCTTATACCTTAAAAATCCAAGAGAATCTGTCAAAAACCTGCTGACACTGATAAAGGACTTTAGCAAAGTCTCAGGGTACAAAATAAATGTGCAAAAGTCAGTTGCATTCCTATATAACAACAACAAGCAGGCAGAGACCCAAATGAAAAGCACAGTCCCATTCACAGTAGCTGCACACACAAAAAAGAAATACCTCATCATCTTCCTAACCAGAGAAGTTAAAGAACTTTACAATGAGAATTATAAAACACTGCTCAAAACATCCAAGAAGACACAAACAAATGAAAAAATATTCCATGCTCATGGATAGGAGGAATCAACATTGTTAAAGTGTCCAATCTACCAAAGGCAATCTACAGATTCAACGCAATACCCATTAAGTTACCAACATCATTCTTCTCAGATCTGGAAACGACAATACAGAAATTCATATGGAAACATAAACGACCATAAATTGCCAAAATAATCCTTACCAAAAGAAACAAAGCAGGATGTATCACACTTCCAGACTTCAAACACTACTATAAAGCTACAGTAATCAAAACAGCTTGGGATTGGTATAAAAACAGGCACATAGACCAGTGGAACAGGATAGAGATTCCGGAAGCAAAGTCTCAATTTCTCAACCAACTCATCTTTGACAAAGCCTCCAACAACAACTACTGGGGAGAGGGAAATCTATTCAGTAAATGGTCCTGAGAAAACTGGCTGGCCACATGCAGAAGACTGAAACAGGACCCCTACCTAACACCACACACAAAAATTAACTCTAAATGGATCAAACATAAAACCTCAAACTATAAGAATCTTTGAAAACGCAGGAGACACCCTTATGGAAATTGGAACTGGCAACAAATTCTTATCCAGAACCCTAAAGGCCAATAACTTAAGAAATAAAATAGACAAGTGGGACTTCATCAAATTAACGAGCTTCTGCAAAGCCAAAGAAACCATCAAGAGAGCAGGGAGACAGCCCACAGAAGGGGGAAAAAAATTGTCAATTGTTTATCTGACGAAGTCCTAACATCTAGGATCTACACGGAACTCAAAAGCGCCGAAAGGAAAAAATAGACCATTCCCTTTAAAAAGTGAGCAAAAGACATGAATAGACACTTCTCAAAAGAAGATATACGGGCAGCCAACAGACACTTGAAAAAGTTCTCAGTCTCACTCATCATCAGAGAAATGCAAATCAAAACCACATTGAGATACCACCTAACCCTTGTAAGAATGGCCATTATTTCTCCACATCCTGGCAAGGATGTGGAGAAAAATGAATGCTTCTACACTGCTGGTGGGAATGCAAACTAGCGCAACCTCTTTGGAAGACAATGTGGCGATTTCTGAAAGAAGTAGAAATTGACCTTCCATATGACCCAGCAAATCTCCTATTGGGAATATACCCGGAAGAACTCAAATCATTCTATGACAAAGATACCTGCACACGTATGTTTGTTGCAGCTCTATTCACAATAGCAAAAGCATGGAACTAACCATGTTGCCTATCAAAGCTGGAATGGATTTAAAAAAATGTGGCACATATACACAATGGAAGATTATGCAGCCAAAAAAGAAGGACAAATATATGGACTTTGCAGCAACTTGGATGGATTTGGAGTCGATCATACTCAGTGATTTATCACAGAAACAAAGAACTGAGTTCCATATGTTCTCACTCACAAATGGACCTTGAACAATTATAATGCTATAAGAAGGTGATTGGCAGTAGTGGAAAATAGTCAGGGGAGGGGGGGTGGGATTGGCAGTTGAGGGAAACTGCTAGGGAAGGGAGGGGCATACCTCATCAACAAGAGTAACTGCATGAGTAATGTTTATATACCTAACCCTGAATTGTACCCCACATCTCTATCATAAATAAATATATTTTTTAAAAAGTTTGTGCTGAGAAGCCCCTCAGTTCCCATCCTATTGTGGGAACTTTTCAGTCCTCTTAATAAATCCTACCTTCAAAAAAAGTTTGTGCTTTTACTTGTAGTAAAGATCACTTAACATAAAACTTACCATCATTACCTATTGTGTGATTCAGCACATTATATATATTCTCCTTGTTGTGCAACAGATCTCCAGGAAATTTTCATATTGCAGAAGTGAATCTCTCTTCCTACTGAACAACTCCTCCCTGTTTCCTCCTCTAAGGCCCTGCAACAATTTTCTCTGTATTTCATAGCAAAACTCATCAATGCAATGTCTAACACTTGAAAAATAACTAAATAAACTAGAGTTTATTCTTGTGATGTAATATTAGGTAGCCATTAAAATAATGTTAATAAATAATGACCCAGGAACTGGGGGAGGCCTGTCATATGATATTGAGGTATAGCATATATACATACATAATATTGCAAAATAAAATTTAAATGTAGACAATTCTTATTTAATTGCCTTTTTTAAAAGAGTAGTCTCATTCTTTCCAGGCTGGAGTGCAGTGGCCCACTTATGGTCACTGCAACCTCGACCTGCTGGGTTCAGACTATCCTACCGTCTCCCTCCCCTGGCAGTTTCCCTCAACTGCCAGTCCCACCCTGTCTCCCCTGATGGTTTCCCACTACTATGCAGGTACTCTAGTTGATGAGATGTGCCCTTCCCTCCCCTAGCAATTTCTCACAACTGCTAATCCTACCTCCCTCCGCCGACAGTTTCCCACTACTGCCAATACCTTTCTTATAGTATTATAATTGTCCAAGGTCCACTTACAGTGAGAAAACTAGACTTCTACAGTGATTATTATGTTAATCCGTGAGCTAAAATGTGGTTGATTACCATTTCTACACCTTTGGTATTCTAAGTTGTAGATTTCCACCAGTAAGTCCACAGTTCAGCTCCCAGTGTGGTCAGGCTTATTGTGCCCAGTAAGGAAAAATGTTTGAATGCCTCCTATATTTTAAAACTGCTTACAAGGAACTTATCTATATCTAACATATACTAAAGTAACCTGCTTCAAAGAGGACACATTATTGTAGAAAGTTGAAAAATGCTTATGTAGTGTCTGGCAGGACCTAACAAGACAGCAAAAGTGCAGACTCCTAGGGTTCTAGAGCAAGGCCACAACTTCTCAGCAACAGAAAAAGCTGACAAGGCCTTGGTCTTGAGAGAACTGGAAAGTCTGAACATGAAACTAAACATGAGCAGAGATCCAGAACTTCTCACTATGGCCTAGGTTCTATCAGATCCAAGAAAACATTTGGTCAGGGAAGCCCAACAGGAATCCATCATAATGGACATGGATGACAAACCAAGAAGGAAAAGGTCTTAGCTTGGCTCACAGTTTAGTTATTTCAGCACATACAAGTGAGAAAAAAATAAGCCATGGCTGCAATACAGTCCCACTCCCATTGCAGTGTCCAGCAATTAACACTTTGAAGGAAAAAATGGTGTTCAACACACTCAGTACTTGCACAATGGGTTCTTGTATGTGATACAGATGAAAACTATGTATGGGTGCTCCAGAATGGGCTTTCTCAAACCTGCTGCCACCATTGAATATCCACCTTTCCAGCAACACACAGCAGCACTGTGCCACCTCCTTTAAGGAGGCCAACTAGCCACTTGGGGTAAAGTTGGTTTGGTCATATCTCTTCCACCCACAGAGGACAATGTTTCATCCTGTGTGAGATTGAGATGAATCCTTATATGAATTTTCTCTTCCTGTCTGCCATCACTCAGCCACCAGGATCACACTGGATTCACATAGTGTGCGATCTACTGGTGTGGGATCCTGACAAACACCACTTTTCCAAGGGACACACTTGAAAGCACAGGAAAGGGCTGTGGGAACATGATCGTGGGACCCAGTGGTCTACCATGTGTGCTTCTGCCAGCAGTTGCCAGACTGACTCAGAGGTAGAAGGTCCTTTAAAGATACAGCTGAGGGTCCATCTTGGACATCACACTCATGAAGGTGGAATCCTGCTTTCAAGATGCTGAACACTTAGAGGTAATGTTCATTATACAGTCTTGTGTCAACAAAAGGTAAAGCATATGGGCGTGGAGCTCTGGGTATGGAAACAAGAATGTCTCTACTCACCTTCATTGAGGAAGCCCATCTATACATTTGTACTTCTAATTCCCATATCTTAGATTTGGGGTTCAGACAGCCTGTGTCTTATAAAGAAACTGCTTTCAACAAGGGACACTTGGAATCCCATTAAATCTTAAATGTGGCTGCTGCCTGGCCACTTTGAGATCTTTGTGTCAGAGACCACCAGGGAAGGGGAGGCATTCTATTCCTGGATGAAGTAATCACCTCTGATCTGCAGGAAGGACGGATGCTGTTATGTGATGGGACTGCCAAACATTCTTGGTGTACCCAAGTGGCCCTACTAATAGGGCACCTTTGGTCCTGTAATACGGGTTAATGTGGCCAGAACAAGAATTCTATGACCTGAGAAACGTGTGGTACCCAGAAGCGTCATGCAGAGATGCTCTTCCCTCCTTACCTGCCTCTGACTCCATGTGCTGGGTTGTTTCTATGTGGACGGCCTTGTCACCAGAGTCAGACTCAGAAGCCCCACCCCAGGGAGCACCTCCATCAGGGACTCTCCTCCTGTGCTGGCTGTGACATCACACTAAGCCATTGTCTCCATATCGGCCCCTTGACAGCCATTTCAGTTCTGACACTCTTCTCTGGGATTCTGAGATTCTCTTTATGAGGAAGAAAATAGAAGGGAATGATTTTACTGTTACTTCAAAACTCATGGAGGCTAACATCTCCATGTTTTAGGCTAGTGATGAAAATATTGGTTTGCACTGATGATGAAAAAGTAATTACCTGTTAATAACCTTGCTTATCAAGTTTTATATAAAATCTAAACCCTTACATGCCTTGTCCCAGTCCATGCGTGCCATCATCTCTCGTTCTTCCTCTCATTCTCTCAGATTCACCCAAATAGCCTCCTCCCTGTTGTCCCTTGAACATACTAAGCTCACACCTGCCCCAGTGCCTTTGCACCCGTAGTTGATTCAAGAAGAAACTTCTTTACCCAGATCTCCTCCCTGCCCCTCCCTTTCCTCATCAGGCCTCAGTTCTCATTTTATCTGCCCAATGAGGGTTACCCAAACCATACAGTTCATTTATTCATTCAGTCAGACAAAC
Source organism: Carlito syrichta (assembly GCF_000164805.1). Taxonomy (NCBI): domain Eukaryota; kingdom Metazoa; phylum Chordata; class Mammalia; order Primates; family Tarsiidae; genus Carlito; species Carlito syrichta. The sequence goes on along the minus strand of NW_007033087.1, from coordinate 35,448 downwards.
GTTTTAAGGACCTACTGCATGCTAAGCTCTGGGCAACAAACAAAACGTCTGCTCCTCTTGAAATCTCGCCCCCTTTTTGGACAAGAAGACATACATCATCTACAAATAAACATGTATAAATTTACATTCCATTCCATGAATATCCTGCAGCTTCTTTCGTAGCTCTTTATCTGCTTACCTACCGCTCTGTAACAGCATTCACATCCCCCAAACTGAGTGGTATGAGGAGCCCATGATTCTGGTGTCATAAATCCTGAGAAAGCACAACAGAAGAGGCTTGACTCTGCTCCCTGATGTTAGGCCCTCAGCTGGGGTGAGGCAAATGGCTCAGGGTGACTCCTAGAACTCAGGGCTGTAACAGCCGGGATTGAAGAATCCATATTAATGATCAATATTCACCCTCAGGTCTGGGAACCTGATGTGGATGTTGAGAAGGCTGGGCTCAGCTGGAACAGTGAGCCTGAGCCCTTCCCATGACCTCTCCAGCATGGTGGTCTTGGAGCAGTTGGATTTCTTGAGAGGGCTTGCTGGGAGGTTCTAGCAAGGGTGTGCAGCTACTCATAAACCCTATACAGAAGAACGGTCCTTCTCTAGTGGGAATGTTCATCCTCTTCAACCGAGTGAGCAGCTTTGGGAAGGGGATGTACATGGAGCAGTGAGGGAGGAAGGGAACACTTGCCTAAAAAGCCAGATCAGATCAACCCTAGAGACCCGATTTCACAGCCAGATCTCCCTCACACTCAATATATTTCATACACATTATCTCCTGCTCTTTGTGACTCAGTCTTATATGTCACTCTTCACCATATGTATTAGTTTAAAAGTCACCAGCGCACCTAAACTTACCATAATGGTCCATAAGTCTTACCTCCCAATGGAGGGAATGCCAAATAATTTTTTGCTGCATTTTAAAAACATGACACCATTCTGCTTCTTAAGGGTACTGGGGCAACTTCCTATATGGCACTATTAAGATTGAGTTCCTGTGAATATCTAGTGTATGTCCTTTGTGTACATATGTATGACTTTCTCTTAAGTATATACACAGGAGGGAATTGCTGGATCCTAGGGTGCTGTATGTTAAGTAAAACAGAGGCATCCAGAAAGATTTGCAAAGCACTTGAACGAATGTACACTCACACCAGTTGTGTATCTAGTCTAATGTGACCCACATTATCCTCAGGTCTTGGTAATGTTTGTATATTTATTTTAGATCAAATTACATTTATTATAAAAATTGCTGTTGTCTCTGTGTCTGTGCCTTATAGCAAGTTTTGAAGCCAGAGATTTAATATTAAGGTGCTGGCAGGGCTGTCTTCATTCTGGAGCCTTCCAGTTACAGTCTTTTTTGCTGCCTTGTAGTGGCTGTTGCATTTCTTGCTGTGCCCCTTCCCTCCTCCTTCCCTCCCTCTTGCCTCCCTCTTGCCTCTGTGTCTTATCATCGTCTCTTCCTCTGTGGTCAAATCCCCTTCTGCATCTCCCTTAAAAGAACACTTAGGATTCCATTGAAGGCCAATCAGACACTCCAAAATAATTTCCTCATCGCAAGACCCATCTGCAAAGTCCCTTTTGCCTTCAAAGGTAATATCTACAGGCTCCAGGAATCACAACAAGGATGTCTTTGGAAGTCATTATTCACCCTGCCACACTGCCTCTCTCTTGTTTACCAAGACATGGAGTTTCTGCCCTATAGAAGTCCCCTGTTGCAAACAGCCTGTATCAATGCCCTCTCAAGGCCTCACAGACTGCTCCCACCCCTCTGTATTCAGTCTCTTCCTTAGTGGGAGGGGCTTCACTGGCATATGTTGGTGCCACCTGGGGGAGACAGGGCATCACAGCAGGTGTGTGTCAAATAGAAATTCAACCAAACCTCAAATGTATTTTAATAACCCCGTTGAAAATGTAAAAAGAGCCGGGCTCGGTGGCTCAGCCTGTAATCAGCCTTTGGGAGGCTGAGGTGAGTGGATTGCCTAAACCTGCGGGTTCAAGACCCGCCTGGGCAGGGAGATCTCATCTTTACAATAAATCAAAAAATCAGCCGGGCGTGGTAGCGCATGCCTGTAATTCCAGCTACTTGGAAAACTGAGGTGGAAGGATCACCAGAGCCCATCAGGTCGAGGTTGCGGTGGCTGGGAGCGGCCACTGCACTCCAGTCTTAGGGACAGAGTGAGACTCCAACTCAAAAAAAAAAAAGAAAGAAAATGTAAAAAGAAACAGGAAATTAGCATCACTAATAGATTTTATAGCATCCAATATATACAGGACATTAACAATTAAACATGTAATAAAAATGCGATGAATTATTTTATATTCTTTTATTTTATTTACAACAGGGCTTTGAAATCCTGTGTGTTCTTCACTCTTGCAGCATCTCGGAATTCAGAGCAGCCACATTTTAAGTGCTCCAGGGCAACAAAGGTGAGTGGCTACTGTAGTGGACCACACAGCTCTAGAGGTTTGGGAGAAAGAGAGAGTTTGGAGGCTGAGGTGGGGGCTCTGAGATGCAGTCTAGGGGAGGGGTCCTCTAGGAGGGCTTGGCAAGTGATGAGAGCAGGAGTTGACCTGGCAGACCTGAGTCTGTTTACTTTGCAGTGCCAGGTCCTGTGACTTGGGGGAGGGTAGGAGGTGCACAGTAACAGACCTGGGTTTGAGCCCCACCCCTACTGGCTGATCTTGAGGAGGTCATATTTTGGGGAAACTTATTTTATTGATTTGTGGGATGCTACCATCAGGGAGTTGAATGCACCAGGACACTTGAAAGCCCCTGCCAAAGCCAGGTGATGAACATGCCTGGGAGGAATAAGCTTCTGTGATGACTATCTTTATTGCTTCTTTTATTTTCTTTCCTCAGTATACCCAACCTTTCAACAACACTTAGGATATAACAAGTGCTCAGTGAATATTTGAGGAATGAATGAAAAGCATAACCCTAGGACAGAGAGTACCAGAACCTGGTCCCCAGCATCAGTCACCTTACCTTCTGGCTGTCATTTTTTAGCCTGGTTTCCATGCCAACACTGTGTCAACCAATTCCAATGAGTTATCTTTGAATCTTCCCTCATCTATGAATGAGAGGAATTGTAGTCATTCCTATTTCCCCATGAAGAAATGCAAGCTCAGAGAAGTGATCACTTGATGATAAACAGAGACCATAGAGGCTTGGCCATCAAGTCTCTGAACTATGACTCCTAGGAACACAGTTACCCAGTCTTATGAGGTTTTCCTCATGGGGACTCAGGTAATCAGTCACCTAACCTTAGAACCAAGGAGACTGACACCAAAACCTTGGTCAGGACCCTAACTAACACAACACATCTGATGCAATCTTGGCAGAGGTGTCTGTTTGTGCTCAGATTGAGGTGGTGGCTGATTTCAGAAACCAGGGAGTCTGCGTGCCTGGAATGGAGGGACAGCAGAAGCCCACCCTACCAGACACACAGCCTGTCCAGGGGTTGAAAAACCACCTCACCAACTCTGGTTCTGCTCCCATAGGGCCAAAAAGAGACACCTTGCATTAACACGTAGCTCTGTGTGCACACACAAGATGGGCCTCAACTGGCCTTCCACATATGACAACTTTCCCCAAATCCATCCTGTCTGATTTCCATCCTCCAGTCCACAGGCCAATGTGCTGAGCCAGGTTTTTGATGCAGCCCTCTCACCCCGGCCCTGCCCATCTGTGTCAACAGCTTCTTTCAGGGCCTCCTGAGCTCTTCCTACCGAGCTCTCTTGTCATCCCCTCACCCCTGCCATGGTCCAGCCACATCCAGGGCTGCCAGGGGCATGCTGAACACCCCATTTTCATCAAGATAGTCCCACATGCCATAATACTTGCACTTTCAAAGAATATAATTCAGGTACACACAGAGTCGTACAAGCTGTACCACTGTCTAATTCCAGAATGTTTTCTTCACCAAAAAGAAACCTTATACCAATCCAGCAGTCACTCCTGATTTCCCTCTCCTCATTCCTTAACATTCACCCATCTACTTTCTCTACGGATTTGCCTATTTGCAGCATTCCATATAAATTAAATCTTGTGATATGTGGCCTTTTCTATACGCCTTCCTTCACAAAGCAAAATGTTATTGCAGTTCATCTCTAAGGTAGCCTGCTTCAGTGCTTCACCACGTTTTATGTCTAAGAATATTCCTTTTATTATATGCAATGAGTATGACACATTGTGTATCCAGTCTACACGAGTAGATATTTGACTATTTCCATTATATGACTATTATGAATAACATATTTTGCTAGGAATATTTGCATAGAAGTTTTTTTTTTGAGTTATAATCTCACTCTGTCACCCAGGCTGGAGTTCAGTGGCACACTCACAGCCAACCCAGCATCGACATGCTGGGCTCTGGGGATCCTTCCACCTCAGGCTTCCAAGCAGCCAGAACTACAGGCATGCACTACCATGTTGGCTAATTTTTGATTTATTGTAGATCCAAGGTCACACCAAGTTGCCCAGGCTAGTCTCGAACCCATGGGTTCAGGCAATCAACTCTCCTTGGCTGGGATTACAAGCTGAGCCACTGAGTCTGGCCCGTAAGAAATTTTTGTGTGCATATGTTTTCTATTCTCATGGGTATAGTTCTGGGAGTGGAATAGCTAGGATCGATGGAGGTACTTTTTGAGGAACCACCACACTGTTTTACAAAATGGCAAATTCACAATAGCAATGCACAAGGGTTATAATTTATTCAAATCCTCATCAATACCTATTTTCCACATTTTAGGATTATAACCATTCTATCTCATCGCAGGTTTAATTTGCATTTTCCTAATGCCTAACAATGTTTTGATGACTAATTTTAAGTCAACCTGACTGTGCTAAAAGGTGCCAGAAAGCTAGTAAAACACAGTTTCTGAGTGTGTCTGTGAGGGTGTTTCTAGAGAAGTTAGTTTTTGAATCTGTAGACTGTGTAAAGAAGATCTCTCCAATTGTGGGTAGAAATCACCCAATCTACTAAGAGATGGAATAGGATGAAAAAGAGGAAAAAGAGCAAAATTACTTCTGTTTGAGCTGAGACATTCATCTTCTTCTTACCTCAGACATTGGACATTGGCACTTTTGGTTCTCAGATCTTCACACTTGAACTGAATTACACTAGTAGTTTTTTTGGTTCTCCAGGTTTCAAATGGCAGATCATGGGACTTCTCGGCCTCCATAATTACTTGAAATCATGTATTTATGTCATATATAATATATATCCCATTTTTACATATAAATAATTATATCACACACACACACACACACACACACCATACACACACACACACACACACACACACACACACACATATATGTATCTCCCATTCATTCCATCTCTTCAGAAAACCTTGACGAATACAATTGTTGGGTATCCTTTAATGTGCTTATTGCTATTGACTAGGATTTTTTCTTTGCAAAAGTGTCTACTTAAGTCATTTGCCCATTTTGTAATTGGATTATCTATCATATTGCTGAATTGTAAGATTTCTTCTTATACTATGGATATTAAACCCTTATCAGGAATATTTTAATAGTTTTTTCCATTCTGTAGGTTGTTTTTTCCTTTTTGATAGCATCTTTTAATGCATACAAGCTTTAAATTCTTATGAATTTCAATTTATCTATTTTTTTGGTTGCTTCTACCCAACCACAGCTCTGGATCCATCTAATTCAACCTCCACATGGCAACCAAAGGGACCTTTCTGTATGTAGCATTTATTCCCTTTTCCCCAGATGCTCAAAATACTGTTATATATTTGATAACAGTGCTTCTCTCACTTATTCTGTAGAGAGAGCATCAAAAATCTTCTAAAGAAAATATAAGGGAAAAGCTTCAAGACATTAGATGTGCTTTGGATATGGCACTGAAAACAAAGGCAACAACGAAAAAATAGGCAGAAAGAATATACCCACTCAAAAATGTGTGTGCACAGAAGCTTTGGACAAGATAAAAAGGCAACCTGGGAAATGAGAGGAACTATTTGTAAATCATATATCTTAAAAGAAGTTAACATCCAGAATAGATAAAGAAGCCCTATAATTTAAGAATAAAGCAAACAAATACCTATTTTATTTTCTTCAAGAGATACGATTCTCACTCTGTCACCAACTGGAGTGTAGTGGCACAATCATAGCTAACTTTAACCTCAGATTCCTGGGTTCATGTGATCATTCTGCCTTAGCCTCCCAAAGCATGGGGATTACAGGAGCAAACCACCACACCTGGTCTACAAATATTCAATTTAAAAAATGCCAAAAGGCTTGAATAAACATTTATAAATACAGTATAAAATATTGTCCAAGAAGAATATGAAAATATGTTCAACATCACTCATCACTAGAGTGATGCAAAATACAGTGATCTCACACTCATTTGAATGGTCACTTTAAAAAAATCAGAAGATGATGATGCAGATTTTTCAGGTCAGCCTGGGCTTCAAGAGTGTCAGCTCAATGGGTCAGCCAGCCAAGCTCCAGAGAGGTTCGTGGTTGGGCTGGTAAGCCTAGCCCCGGAAGTTTCAGCTCTAATGGACCGGCAAGCCAAGCCCTGAGTGTCGTGATTGAGGGGAGTTGGCAAGCCTAACTCTCAGGGTGTTGGCTCTAATGGGCTAGCAAGCCAAGCCCTGAGAGAGTTGCTGGTTTCGTGGACCGGCTATAATAGCAGATCATGAAACATATGATTTTTAAATTCCATGCTACTGATACAAGAGCAACAACCAGAGTATCATGTCATTCCTGATCACATATCTTAGGGTCAATGAAAAAGTCCAGATTCCTTACATAAGTCTCCGTCAGCTGTGTGAGGTCTGCCCAGAGCAGCCTTCATGTGTTAATGTGGATCATCTCTAACCTCAAGGAGACGGTATTGTGGTTTCCTCTAGCACCACTGTGGCTGGAATAATGAAGTTATTTTCTGTCCCACAGAGTAATACTGTGAACAAAATCAGTTCCTTGCTCCCTTCTGATGGACATTGTCTTCTCTTGTATCATACAAAAACACTGCACTTTGCCATGCTGAGCTCTGTGTTCCTTTTGCCTGATCTTGAATGATCCAGGAATGTTCCTGAATTCTCCTATGAGGAGCCACACCGATGAGATCTGTCCCAAACAGCTGTAGCTCCTCTGGAAGGAACCAAAATTCTCCCCCAAATGACTGTACCTACTAACTGGTTATTCACTTTTACACATTATCTTTGAACTTCCCTCTTGGAAATGAGGACTCAGATATCTTCATTCCAGTCAACACAACACACATAACCCCTTTCCACTCTGCTCTCTGTATATTTGTTTCTTGTGACTGCCATAAGATATTGCCATAACTTAGAGGCTGAAAACAACAGAGAGTTATTCCCACACAGTTCTGGAGTCCAGAAAGTCAAAATCAAACTATCGGTAGGGTTGTGCTCCCTTCAGAAACTCTAGGAGAGATTCCCTTTGTGCCTCTTCTAGCTTTGAGGGTCTGTCCACATTTCCAGGCTGGTGCCTACATCACTTTGCCCCCATCTTCATATAGCCTTTTCTTGTGTGTGTCTTCTCTTTTGGTCCCTTATCAGGATACTTATCACTGGATTTAGGACTCACCCAAATAACCCATAATGACCTTATCTCAAAATATTTAACATAAGTATATCTGCAAACAACTTTTGTGCATATAATGTCACATTGACACATCCTGGCATTTGGGATGTAGAGACAACTTTGGGGGCCTCCATTGAACCCACTATCACCAATCTGATCCTCTGGAACAGGCCCTGATGAAATGTGGGGTGAGGTTTAGAGTTTTGACACATCTGAGGGACTCCCCACAAAAGTTCCAAGAAACAGCCTTTAGTCTAGACCTCACTCCAGTTTCAACAGAGGGGGAGAAAGAGGAGCAGGGCAGAGAGCACAGGAGAAAAATGCCAGACAGCCCCAGATATGGATCCCCAAGGACCATTGACCTAGGCCCTACTTGCAGTCAAGGCCATACAAAAAAGGAGAGCTGGTCCAGATTGATGGTATATGTTTTTTGGGACTTTTTCTTTGATTTTGGCCTATTGACAAATTACATAAAGTACATTCAGGTACAGGATACAACAAGTAAAAATAGTTCCACTAAAGCCTATCCAAATGGAAAACCTTTGTGCTTCAACAAACTTCATCAAAAAAGAAAAGAAATTAACCCAATCTACCCTACAGTAGTTAAAAATATTCACTTTGGAACTTTGAACTCAAATTCCCTGGATCCTCTTGGCCTACACATATAGTTTACTCCCATTTTTTGAAGATAAAGGATACAGTGATCAACTGTTTATTGACATAGAGACACTTGCATTGCAGACATTGAGTAAGGAAAACAAATTTTCAGAGAGGTGCACATCTTGGGTTAGAACTTCTATAGAAATTGGATAATCCAACACCCAACTATTCTCCACAGAAGCACCAGGAAGCCCAGCATGGTTAAAGGGACACCAACATTCCACAAGTGGTGTTTGTACACAGTAGACCACAGCTGGAAGCAGGAAACAGTGACGTCAGCACTCAACAATATCAAGGAACATGCAAGTCCTTGTTAATTTCTATCCTTCGAGGAAGGAACCTGCAGTCATTTTCTTGGCTAACTGTACACTAAGAAAAGAATAGAACCCAGATCATTCAAGAGCTCTTGAACATGGAGTCCAAGTGGGCATGAAATCCAGGGATTCAAAGCACAACCACTCTCCCTGTTGGAGTAATGCCAGAAGAGGAACTGGAAATAAGTTCTTCACCAACTTCTGTCTTACACTGGGTCCACTGAACCCATGAAGCCACCAAGGGTCATTTCTCCAACTCTAGATGTGTAAGAATAATAGAATTAGCAGGTAGGAGAATCATCTCAGTGGTTCCTTTTCTGCTACAATAGAAAAAAACCTCTAAATCTATCTGTTCTCACTCCTGACAACTAAACACAAACAAAAAACTCAACAAAAGCAAATATCAGTCCCAGCGCAAAGATAGCAGAGATTTCAAACACCTTCAAAGACTTTAAATTGCGAAATGGTGGTTCCATCACATCCCCGTTTAATTCCCCGGTCTCCCATTTCCAAAATCCAGATGGATAATGCCAGATACAGTGGATATTGCAAACATCATCAATTGTAGTCCCATCTGGGGCTACTGTGCCAAGTATTTTTTCTTTACTAGAGCAGTTGATAAGCATACTCCAGTGTATGGTAGGCAGTGTCCATCTGGCAGATGCATTCTTTTCAAATTTATAATGGAGATGGATGTGATGGTTAATTTTAGGTGTCACCTTGATTAGACCAAGAGATATCTAAACACTTGGTAAAAAATTATTTTGGGGTATGTCTGTGAAGGTGTTTTCAGAGAGGACCAGTTTGTGAGTCTGAGTTAAATAGTTGAAGATGACTCACCCTCTACTTGGGCAGCCACCATCCAGTCTGCTGGGGGCTCGGAGAGAACTAAAACAGGGAAAAAGCAAATGTGCAGAACCAGTTGCTAGAACAAGGATACACTCTTCCTCTCCAGTCCTTGGAAAGCAGAACTCCAGGTTGTGTGGTGGTTGGACGCCATTATTTACACCAGCATGGTTCACACCCACATCCTTGTCTTGTCTGACTCCTCTTAAGTCAGATCCCCTTCCTGACTCAACTCAAAAAATGCATGCTTCTGCACCAGTAGTATCCTCCTGTCCTGCAATCTCTCCTCAACTTTTAGCCCCCAGTAGGATCTCCACTGTGTGCCCTGTTGCACACCACTTGGAGATCTTGACATTTTGTGCTCCCACCTCATCTCAGTGTCCTAATGCAAATCTAACTTTTAAGAAATATTTCCTTCCCTTATGTTCATAGCTCCCCTTCTACAGGCCTTTTAAAGAATGGCGTCTTTAAATTCACTAGCATCTCAGTTACTCTTTCTTGAATAGGAAGTAGACACACCGCTCAGAGGCCTCAGCCCTAACCTGAGAGCTCTTCCACCATAAAGTCCGCCTCCATGGTCCCAATATTTCTTGAAATCCTTAATCAACTGTAACACCCCAAGTCCCACATCAAGCTCTTCCATTTCTCATCATCAGACTTCCCAGGATACCAGTCTGCCAGGCTACACCTTGCTGCCCACCACTGGGTTCAACACTCCCTTAGGCAGCCAGGTCTTTCAAGGATCTGGGCCAGGCCCCACATGAGTACACATAAAAGCAAGAAAATTCAGGTGGCACATTTGATTTCTCCTTTCTTTGTTCTGTGTTTGGTCTGTCTATACAACACGCATGCTGACTTTGTGAGCACAAGAAAGAAAGGGAGAAGGTGAACACAAATGTCTGGGCTGAAAAAGCCAGGGCAGTGCTGGATCAGGGTCCTGGTGAGGCCAGTCAGGGTTAAGAACAGCCAGAGGCATGCCTCCCACAACACTGGCTTTTTAGGTACTTTGTACATTGTATTTATATGCAATTGAAACCTTTTTGGTAGCTTCAGTGACTAGTCATGAGCCCTTACCCTTTCCAGCATCTGAAGATGGCATCATTCCTTGGCTCATGGACTCACTTCCCACCACCCTTTCTCCTTTGACCCAGGATCACATTATCTTCTACCATTTCTAGAATCAAACTTCTCTCTGCCTCCGCTTTAGATGGACACTTGTGATACCACTAGGGTCTAGCCAGATAGTTCAGGAAAATTTCTGAATGTTTCAGTCCTTAACTGGATCACATTTCCAAAAGCCCTTTGGTCACAGAAAGCAACCTTCACAACTCAGAGGAAGCAGTCACCAGATATATTGGGGTCTCTTTTCAGCCGACCACAGCATCAAAAGCACTGAAACATATTCCATCTTCATACACAGATGCTTTTTGTAATAGCTCCCCTTTTCTAGACTTCTCTACTTAAGCATGGTAAAGCCTTTTTCCCCTTAGTCATCCCTACTATGCTCTGTCAGCAATATGCGATGGCCCGATGGACTCTCACCCCTCTAATATTTGCACTATTAAGCAACATGAGTACTAACCAAATAAAAAGTAAGTGACCTTGGACTGAAAATGCCAATGGTGAACATGTTACACTCTTATTGGTGAAGATAGCAGCCTGTGGCATTAACAAGGTCATAACTCATTGGTCAGGAGCACTTCCCGTGAGATTCACCTACGTCACACGTGCCTTCTATATAATGCCCGACACACCAGGAAGTCATAACAAAACTTACAGTGAAACCCTAGGAACCCTCGTTTTCTTTTTCAGAGCCTGTCTTATTTCATCTGTAAAAACCATGGTCACCGAAATTCTAGGAGATGAAATGGCTGATTATCGTGTATATGAGGTAACCAAACTTGCATTACAACAATTGATGACATGGGCAAAGGACTACCTGGTGGGAGTTGTAAGGTTGATTTTTATTTTTATCTTAATTTTTATTTTCATGCTGAGGTGTGCACTGTAAAAAAGAGCTTCTATTGCATTTATCAGGTTAGATGTGAAATATTTTGTCCAAAAATATTTCTTCAATGAGATGAATCATCTACAGGCAGCTCAAGCCCATGTCATTTAACGTGCATGTATACGTCTGGAAGAGTATTGGCATGAGGACTGAATAATTGCAAAAGGCAATAGAATACTATTTTTAAAAAATACCGATGTGTTGTGCCCACATCACAATAGTGATTATGGATGTCTTCATAATTATAAATTCTTACCGTAATGATAATCATGTTCTTGAGGTCAAATCGACCCCACTATTGTTTCCTGAATGAGAACGCTCCTGTGATAAAAAAGGTAATAGAACACTTTTTTTTTTTTTTGAGTTGTAGTCTCACTCTTTCACCCAGACTGGAGTGCAGTGGCCACTCCCGGCCACCGCAGTCTCGACCTGCTGGGCTCCGGCCATCCTTCCACCTCAGCCTTCCGAGTAGTCGGAATTACAGGCATGCACTACCATGCCTGGCTGATTTTTTGATTTATTGTAGAGATGAGGTCTCTCCAAGTGGCCCAGGTGAGACTCGAACCCACGGGCTCAGGCAATCCACTCACCTCAGCCTCCCAAAGTGTGGGATTACAGACTGAGCCACTGAGCCCAGCCACGATTTTTTTTAAATGAAGTTTTGTGCCAACTTCACAACAGTGATTGTGGATGTGTTCACATTATAAATCCTTACCATGATGATAATCATGGTCTGGAGGACAAATAAACTCCACTACCGTTTTCAGCTGAGATTGCTCCTTTGGTAAAAAGGCAACAGAATATGATTTTTCAAAATACCAATGTTTTATGCCAACTTCACAACAGTGACTGTGGGTACTTTCGTAATTTTAAATCCCTAACGTAATAATAATCATGTTCCGGAGGACAAATACACTTCACTATTGTTTTCAACTGAGAACACTCCTTTCATAAAAAGGAAATAGAGTACTATTTTTTTTAAAATACTGATGTGTTGTGCAACTTCACCACCGTGACTGAGGATGTGTTCATAATTATAAATTCTTACCGTAATGACAATCATGTCCTGGAGGACAAATCGGCCCCACTATGGTTTCCTCAACGAGAACGCTCCTGCGGTAAAAAGGGAATAGAACACTATTCTTTAAAAAGTGATGTTTTGTGGCAACTTAGCAACAGTGACGGTGGATGCGTTCACATTATAAATCCTTGCCATGATGATAATCATGTTCTAGAGGACAAATAGACTCCACTATTGTTTTCTACTGAGAATGCTCCTGTGGTAGCATGGCAACAGAATACGATTTTTTTTTAAATACCAAGATGTTGTGCCAACTACACAGCAGTGACTGTGGGTACTTTCATAATTACAAATGCTTAATGTAATGACAAGCATGTTCTGGAGGACAAATCAACTCCACTATCATTCCCTGACTGCAAATGCTCCTGTGGCAAAAAGGCAATAGAATACTATTTTTAAAGAATACTGATGTGTTGTGCAAACTTCACAAAAGTGACTATAGATGCGTTCATAATTATAAATCCTTACAGTAAGGATAATCATGTTTTGGAGGACATATTGCCTCCATTATTTTCTTACTGAGAACACTCCTGTGGTAAAAAGGCAGTAGAATATTATTTTGAAAAAATACTGATGTGTTGTGCCAACTTCATCAGAGTGCTTGAGGATGTGTTTATAATTATAAATCCTTACCATAATGATAATCATATTCTGGAGGACTAATCAACTCCACTATCGTTTTCTGACTGAGAACTCTCCTGTGATCAAAAGACTATAGAATATTATGTGAAAAACCCCAATGTGTTGTGCCAACTTCATCAGAGTGATTGAGGATGTGTTTATAATTACAAATCTTTACCGTAAGGATAATCATATTCTGCAGGACTAATCAACTCCACTATCGTTTCCTGACTGAGAACTCTCCTGTGATCAAAAGACTATATAATATTATGTTGAAAACCTCCGATGTGGTGTGCCAACTTCACAGTGATTGTATATGAACTCATAAGTATACATTTTTACCATAATGATAACCGTGTTTTGGAGGACAAATAGTCTCCACTATCATTTTTTGACTGACAACACTCCTTTGGTAAAAAGGTAATAGAATACTATTTTTGTTAAATACCAAGGTGTTGTGCCAACTTCATCACAGTGATTGAGGATGTGTTTATAATTATAAATCCTTAACATAATGATAATCATATTCTGGAGGACAAATCGACTCCACTATCATTTCCTGACTGATAACTCTTCTGTCAAAAAAAGGCAATAGAATACTATTTTTAAAAAATACTGATGTGTTGTGCCAACTTCACCTCAGTGATTGTGGATGCATTCATAATTATAAATTCTTTCTATATTGACAATCATGATCTGAAAGACAAATCATCTCCATTGTTTTTTCCTGACTGAAAACACTCCTGTGGTAACAAGGCAATAGAATACTATTTTTTTTTAAATGCCGATGTGCTGTGCCAACAACAGAAGAGTTATTGGGGATGCATTCATCATTATAAATCCTTACCAAAATGATAATCATTTTCTGGAGGACAAATGGCCTCCGCTATTGTTTCCTGAGCAAGAATGCTCCTGTGGTAAAAAGGCAATAGAGTATAATGCTTACAAACCCAATGTGTTGTGCCAACTTTGCAACAGTGATTGTCAGCATGCTTGTAAGTATAAATCCTTACTGTACTGATAATCACGTTCTGGAGGTAAAGTTGACTCCACTATTGTTTCCTGACTGAGATCGCTCCTATGGTAAAGAGGCAATAGAATATAATGTTTAAAAAACCCAAATTGTTATGCCAACTCTACAATGGTGATTGTGGGTGCATTCATAATTAAAAATCCTTACCGAAATGATAATCATGTCTGGAGGTCAAAGAGACGCTACCGTTGTTTCCTGACAGAATGCTCCTGTGGTAAAAAGCAATAGAACACTATTTTTTAGAAATATTGATGTATTGTGCCAACTTCACAACGGTGATTGTGGATGTGTTCATAATTATAAATCCTTACAGTAGTGATAGTCACGTTCTGGAGGACAAATCTTCTCTACTATTGTTTCCTGACTGACAACACTTCTGTGGTAAAAGGCAATAATATACTATTTTTAAAAATACTGATATTTTGTGCCAACTTCACCATAGTGATTGTGGATGCCTTCATAATTTCCAATTCTTATCATAATGATAATCATATTCTGGAGGACAAGTCAACTCCACTATCAGTTCTTGTCTGAGAATGCTCTTGTGGTAAAAAGGACTATGGAATATGATGTTTAAAAAACCCAATATGTTGTGCCAACTTCACCACAGTGATTGTGGGTGCGTTCATAAGTATAAATTTTTCCATAATGGTATTCATATTCTGGAGGACAACTCAACGCCATTATCATTTCCTGACTGAGAACACTCTGGTGGTAAAAAAAGCAACTGAATACTCTTTTTAAAAAATACCGATGTGTTGTGCCCACTTCACCACAGTGATTGTGCATGTGGTGTTCATAATTATGAATCCTTATTGTAACGATAACCATAATCTGGAGAACAACTCGACTCCACTATTGTTTCCTGACTGAGAATGCTCCTGTGGCAAAAAGTCTATAGAATACTATGCTTAAAAAACCCGATGTGTTGTGCCAACTTCACAACAACGATTGCAGATGCGTTCATAAGTATAAGTCCTTACAGTAATAACAGCCATGTTCTGGAAGACAAACCTCCTCCACTATTGTTTTCTGGCTGAGAATGCTCCTGTGGTAAAAAGGCAGTAGAATGTTATTGTTTTAAATACTGGTATTTTGTGCCTACTTCACTACAGTGATTGTGGATGCCTTCATAATTTCAAATTCTTACCGTAATGATAATCATACTCTGGAGGACAAATTGACTCCACTATTGTTTCCTGATTGAGAACACTCCTGTTTTAAAGAGACTATAGAATAGCATATTTTTAAAAACCATTGTGTTGTGCTAACTTCACAAAAGTGATTGTTGATTTGTTCTCAATTATGAATTCTTACTGTAATGATAATAAAATTATGGAGGACAAATTGCCTCCACTACCGTTTCCTGAGTAAGAAGTCTCCTGTGGTAAAAAAGGCAATGGAGGATTATGTTTACACA
>NW_007033087.1:14023-19869 GCF_000164805.1 Carlito syrichta | reverse complement strand
TCACCATAGTGATTGTGGATGCGTTCATAATTTCCAATTCTTATCATAATGATAATCATATTCTGGAGGACAAGTCAACTGCACTATCAGTTCTTGTCTGAGAATGCTCTTGTGGTAAAAAGGACTATGGAATATGATGTTTAAAAAACCCAATATGTTGTGCCAACTTCACCACAGTGATTGTGGGTGCGTTCATAAGTATAAATTTTTCCATAATGGTATTCATAATCTGGAGGACAACTCGACTCCACTATTGTTTCCTGACTGAGAATGCTCCTGTGGCAAAAAGTCTATAGAATACTATGCTTAAAAAACCCGATGTGTTGTGCCAACTTCACAACAGCGATTGCAGATGCGTTCATAAGTATAAGTCCTTACAGTAATAACAGCCATGTTCTGGAAGACAAACCTCCTCCACTATTGTTTTCTGGCTGAGAATGCTCCTGTGGTAAAAAGGCAGTAGAATGTTATTGTTTTAAATACTGGTATTTTGTGCCTACTTCACTACAGTGATTGTGGATGCCTTCATAATTTCAAATTCTTACCGTAATGATAATCATACTCTGGAGGACAAATTGACTCCACTATTGTTTCCTGATTGAGAACACTCCTGTTTTAAAGAGACTATAGAATAGCATATTTTTAAAAACCATTGTGTTGTGCTAACTTCACAAAAGTGATTGTTGATTTGTTCTCAATTATGAATTCTTACTGTAATGATAATAAAATTATGGAGGACAAATTGCCTCCACTACCGTTTCCTGAGTAAGAAGTCTCCTGTGGTAAAAAAGGCAATGGAGGATTATGTTTACACAGCCTGATGCGTTGTGCCAACTTTGCAACAGTGATTGTAGATGCATTCATAATTATAAATCTTTACCATAATGACAATCATGTTCTGGAAGACGAATCACCTCCACTCTTGTTTCCTGACTATTGTGGTGAAAAGGCAATAGAATACTATTTTGTAAAAATAACAATGTGTTGTGCCAACAACAAAAGAGTGATTGAGGATGCGTTCATAATTATAAATCCTTACCTTAATGATAATCATTTTCTGGAGGACAAATTGCCTCCACTATTGTTTCCTGAATAAAAATGCTCCTGTGGTAAAAAGACAATAGAGTATTATGTTTACAAACCTGATGTGTGGGACTGACTTCACAATAGTGATTGTCTGTGTTCATAAGCATAAATCCTTACTGTAATGATAGTCGTGTTCTGGAGGTAAAATTGTCTCCAGTGTCATTTCCTGAATGAGAATTCTCCTGTGGCAAAAAAAGCAGTGGAATACTATGTGCCAACTTCATGACAGTGATTGTGGCTGCGTTTACAATTATGAATCCTTACTGTAATGATCATCATGTTCTGGAGAACAAATTCACTCCACTATCATTTCCTGACTCAGAACAACCCTATGGCAAAAAGACAATAAAGCACTATTTTTAATTTTAATTTTAATTTTCTTCTGAGTAGGAGTCACCCAGGCTGGAGAGCAGTGGTATGCTATTGGCCACCGCAGCTTTGACCTGCTGGGCTTATGTGATCCTTCTGCCTCAGACTTCCAAGTGACTGAAACTACAGGCTTGCACCACCATACCCAGCTAAAATACTATTTTTTTTTTTAGTTGGAGTCTCACTTTGTCTCCCAGATTGGGGTATAGTGGCACGCTCCCGGTCACTGCCGCCTCGATCTGCTGGGCTCCGACGATCCTTCCACCTCAACCATCCAAGTAGCCAGAACTACAGGCATGCACTAGCTACCATGCCTGGCTAATTTTTGATTTATTATACAGACGAGCTTTTGGCAAGTTTCCCAGGCAGGTCTCAAACCCACGGGCTCAGGCAATCCACTCACCTTGGTCTCCCAAAAAGTGCTGGGATTACAGGCTGAGCCACCGAGCTCAGCCTAAAATACTACTTTTTTTAAAATACCAAAGTTTTGTGCACACTTCACAACAGTGATTGTAGATGTGTCCATAAGTATAAATTCTTACAGTAATGACAGTCATTTCTGGAGGATAAATCTCCTCTGCTATTGTTTCCTGACTGAGAACACTCCTTTGGTAACATCAATCATTACACAAAATATTAACATTTTGATCCTGAGTCTTTTAACATCTCACCAGCTACTCCTCCCTGACAAAAACAGTTATCTCAATCAGCAGAATTAAAGTGTGAGTTAACTAAAGTTTTGTCTCATGGCTGTTCCTGGGGTGACATTCAGCTCATTTTCAGGTGTGTCTCTGGGCTTTCCTGTAAGGAGAGGGTTCCCAATCTGGAGAGAAGGCCTTAGATGGGGAAGGAGATTTCCATGGGATCTGAAGAGCTGAGGGCGGTGAGCTTGCATGGGTGCAGGAGATGGGGAGGTTTCAGAGAAGGACATTCTGGAGTTGAGTCCTGGGGGTGTGTGAGGACCACCTGCCTGATGGGGAAGCTTTGGGGGGGGCGGTAAATCCAAACCAAATGTGCCTAGGGGGAGCAATTCCTATCTGAGAAGAACCAAACTAAGGATAGAGTAGAAATGTCTTCCCTGAGGACAGAGGTAAAGGGGGAAAAGGGGCCCAGAACCAACCCATTGGGGAGGAAGCCTCTGAGGGACAAATCCTGCTTGGGGCAGGGGAAGAGGAAAGTTCTGTAACTTCAGAGACAACCCTGGCAGGCAGGTGAAAGCCACCTCGGAGGGGCACTACACATTCTCATATCTCCCATGTTAGTCATTTCCCCCTCCCCATCTCCCTCCAGCTGCTACATTCTTCTGGACTCCACACTCTCTGATGTCTTCTGTCACGTCAATCCCCCCTCTGCCACACTATCCATACTTTGGGCTCCAGGGACTCCCAGTTCTTCCAGGATCTTGATCCCAGGCTCCACCCCTCCATTTTGGATACTTACTGGTTCCATGAGTGCCAAGGCTTGCAGCACCTCCGTCCTCCTTCCCTGTTGTGTCATGTGGACACTAGAAGCTTTGACTCTGCCAGGTCTTCTGGGATCTTGATCCCCATCTTTTCACATTCCCAGGATCCTATTCAGCCTGTTGGGGTCTTGGTTGATTTTCCAACTGCCAAATCTCCTTGGATTCTTGATAACTAGCAAGTTCAGCTGAAGAATATATTGGAGGACAGAGGTGGCAATGTGGATTTTTTACAGAGCCTCTCACACACCTCCAACAAGCTGCAACTATCCCCCAGAGCCCTCTTTCAGAACACACTGTCCAAATCTCTCCCGACTGGACGCTGGACTCTGGACGCTGGCAAACATTGGTTCTCCCTCTGGAAACCACTATGCTCTTCCTGTAATCAGCACTTCAAGCCTGCCCTACATTCTCACCCTTCCCCCAGGCTGCCTTCCAGACACCTTCCTCTGCTCAGACTCCCTCCCTCTGCATGAGTTGCCTGCCTTCAGCTCCACTTCTCTTTTATTTTTCTTTTAAATATGTGGGGTACAATTCAGGGTTAGGTAGACAAATGTTTATTATCCTGGTACCCTTGTTGATGAGGTATGCCCCTCCACCCCCACTTCCCTGGAAGTTTCCACTTCTGCCTAAGCAGGACCAGGATGCCTTCCTCTCTCTCCTCATTCTTATTATTTCCCATTATCTGATGATCTATCCTCCTTCTCCACTTCCACCCTTGTGCCTGACCACCCTTGGCACCTTCCTCTGGCACCATTTGATATAACCCTTGGGCTACTTCTCTCCAGAAAATTTTTGTCTCGACATCTGTCAGGCTAATTCCCTGAACAGACACAAGTATAGACACACACACACAGCCGATAATCTGCCTAATCCCGATACACTGGAAAGAGATTGAAGCCCAGGAGTTGAATTCTTGGGCTTTGAGTGTGCCCACAGCGGCCCTCCCTGAAGTCAATGCCTTCTGAGGAGTGTCTGTGGATCCTCGCTTCAATGAAGGCATTCATTTCCTCATGGACTTTGCTTTGGAGCCCTTACAACTTCCTGTCTCCTCTCTGCCAACCACCCCCATCCTCCCTTCCTCAAGCCCACCTCTAATTTCCTCCATCCGACAGATTCTTCTGTGGGTCTCTGGAGGGATTTCCATAAATCAGTGGACCTTACAGGTGCACTGCTCAGATATCTTTCCCCAAGATGCTCATTTCCACTGAGAAGATGCCCTCTCCTCCAGAAATCTGCTTACAGGAGAAGCTCAGTCATGTGGGTCAGGTGATTGTTTTCTACCCCTTCCTGAGAAAAGCCAGCAACCATGGACTTGGTAGTTCCAGAATTTATGAGTGACAAATGTGAAGCCACCTCTGTGCTGCATGTGTGCGCCATGGGATCAGGCTGAAGCAGGTCTTTCGCCAAACCTGATCTTTGCTGGTTCCCTTAATCTGCACTCTGTCAGTCCACTTCTGGAACCCGTGTATCCTGATGTCCTTCCAGGAAATGTGGCTCAGCAAGTGATTCTGGCAGTGTCCCAGGAGGCCAATCCTGAGAAAAAATTCTGGTGTTGGATGAATCTCCACAGGCTGGCAGTGAGCACCTCAACTCAGCTGGGAAGTGGAGAACTGACAGGTCCCAGGGCATGTGACTGGTGTGAAATGGCTAATTCAGTTGCAAAGGTTGAGATGACCTGCAAGAGATGCCCAGAAGGCACATTGTCTCTGGGTTTAAACACAGTAAGGAAAATGACAGCAGTGGGAGTGTGGAAATGGTTGGCTGCTTACAAGTGCCACAGATGCACTGAAGAGACGCAAGGATGGACTCAGACATATCACTCAGCAATTGACATTGTGAGAGTTAGAAGTGATCCTCATCTCCTATAGCCGAAGGATAAGTACACCTGTAGACCCAGTACACGACTACATTACGAAGAGGTGAAACATTAATGGGTCGAGGACAGGGGCGTAACCTTTGCTCACCACAAGCAGGAAATAGGATCTTCCCTTTGGGAACCTACCCTGATCTAGCCCTATGAGTCTCTGTCATTTGTTTGTGCTGGTTTGTAGCCATTTGCTGTTACCACACCATCCTCATGAGTAGAGTAATTTTCTGAGCTCTGGGAGTCAAACTAGAAAAATACCCAACCCAGAGAGTGGTAGGAATTCCCTGAAATTGTAGCAAGAATGGCAGAAGTGTGGGTGTCCTGATACCCTACACTTGGAAGTAGCATTTGAGGTAGGGTTAGCCTTTGGAGAAATTTGCCCAGAACCAGTGGTGTGTGGAGTAAATCTAGGTGTGTAGCATCAGAATTGAGCAACACTTCTGTATGATATTTTGGCAAAGAATCAAAAAATTTGGAGGTGGATATCCTGGAATGGGTCTCCTAGAGAAGAGAAAACCAACACAAGTCAACTGGACTTGCAGGAGGGCTGGTGACAACACCATTGATGAAAGGGGCCCCAAGCATCACTGAGATGCAAGTAATGACCATTCTCCCTAGGTCAGAATTGAGAAGAGGGGGTACTCTAACAATGCTTGGTTCCTAAATACCAACTGGATGACAAATCCTAGAAATGGCAGAAACTGGTGCTATGCCATGAAAAGCAGAGTAGATATACTGACTAGGCAGCAGCATGAGAGTCCAGTAAGAGAGGAGTGACCTGTAGTATCTGGAAGTGATCTCACAGGGCATGTTTCTGATAGGAACAATAGTTCAGCCTCTTTGGAAAACTGGGTGGTGATTTCTAAAAACTGGAAACTGACCTTTCATACAACCCAGCAATCCCCCTTCTGGAAATATACCCAAAGGAACTCAAATCATTCTTCAGAAAGGATACTTGTGCATGCATATTTTTTTTTCATTAATCAGTATTTTTTATTATGGTTTTGTGGGATACAGTTAAGGGTTAGGTGTACAATGACGTTTCATTCAGGCACCCTGTAG
>NW_007033087.1:6225-13871 GCF_000164805.1 Carlito syrichta | reverse complement strand
TTGTTTCCAGGTTCTTGCTATTGTGAACAATGCTGCGATAAACATACGTGTGCAGGTATCTTTTTTATAGAGTGATTTGTGTTCTTCAGGGTATATTCCCAGTAGGGGGATTGCAGGGTCATATGGAAGGTCAATTTTTAGAGCTTTTAGGAATTGCCACACTGCTTTCCACAGAGGTTGCACTAGTTTACACTCCCACCAACAGTGTAGAAGTGTTCCCTTTTCACCACACCCTCTCCAGCAGCTGTTATTTTTTGAGTTGTTGATAATTGCCATTCTGACTGGAGTTAGGTGGTATCAGTGTGGTTTTGATTTGCATCTCCCTGATGATTAGTGAGGTTGAGCATTTCTTCATGTGTTTGTTGGCGTGCATGCATATTTATTGCCACACTTTTCACGATAGTGAAAACATGGAACCAACCATGCTGCCCATTGAAGGTGGACTGAATTTTTTAAAATGTGGTACATACATATGATGGAATACAATGCAGCCATAAAGAACAACAAAATTATGAAATTTGCAGCAACTTGGAGGATTTAGAGTCTACCATATTCAGGAATCTATCACAGAAACAAAGAACGGAGTATCGCATGTTCTCCCTCATAAGTGGACCATGGAGATCTATCATAATACCCCAAGAAAGGGATTAGTAATAGTGGGACACTGCTGGGGGTGGCACATTACACCAGTAAGCTGTCTGATCTTAATTCAGGTGAAATGTGGTCAAATGAGAGGCCCAAACTTAACCTGTACATAACCACTTATGTACCCAATCCTGACTTGTACCCCATTCTTTAAAGTAAAAAATTAAGACTGGACACGGTGGCTCAGCCAGTAATACCAGCACTTTGAGAGACCAAGGCAAGAAGATTGCTTGAGCCTGGGGGTTTGAGATCAGTCTGGGCAACTTGGTGAGACCTCATCTATACAAAACAGCACAAAAATTAGCTGGGCATGGTGGCGTGCATCTGTAGTTCCAGCTACTTGGAAGGCTGAGGTGGAAGGATCGCCGGAGCCCAGCAGGTTGAGACTGCGGTGGCCATGAGTGTGCACTAGCCTGGGTGACAGTGTGAGAACTCAACTCAAAAAAACAAAGAAAACAAAAAGAAATTTTAAAAAGATATGGACACCTAACAAATGTGACATACATAGACCTTAATAGATATAATCAAGAGAAGAAGGGCCCCATGAAGACAGTCTCAGAGACACCAAGTCTAGTATATACTATCGGGGTTTTCCAGTCCATCCGAAATGGAACCCACAGTCATTATATGAGGTAATTGGTCATTGAACAAAGATGAAAACTCTAATCTTTTATGAGTTTTAGACATGAGGCCTCAGTTGTGATGAACCCAATGACTAGAAACACCACCAGACACCCCTTTGGAATAATGACTTAAGGAGGAGGAGCCAGCAAATTGATGAATTCATCACTGACATGCCCAGGATGATAGATTAGTAACAATTTATATTAACATGGGGGAAACAACAGTATTCATTCTTGATATTTCTCTCTCTCTCTCTCTCTCTCTCTCTCTCTCTCTCTCTCTCTCTCTCTTTCCACTCCTGAGAGATCTTGACCTTCCAGACCTTCTTAGCATGATGCAGATATTACATTACTACATTCTATGGGCGACATGCGGTTATCAGGCCAGATGCGGATAAATGACAACTTTTCTGAATTCCTCCATAATACACAGTGAGCTCCGAAGAGCATAAGTGGATGTCCGTTGACAATGATGCTTGATGACAATGATGTCAGTGATGAGAAGAGATATGTATATATAGTTCCAGCTACTTGGGAAACTGAAGTGGAAAGATTGCCTGAGACCAGGAGGTCAAGTGATTATGCCACTGCACTCCAGCCTGGGTGCCAGAGTGAGACTCTGAATCAAATAAAAACCAACCAAAAAAAGAGCACGGTGGGTAACCCTGATGTCTAAGAAGAATCATGCTAAACCATGCCCTGAGCCACAGAGGTGATATTTATAGAGATGAATGGGAGTGTAAGTCGAGGGAGCCAGCTCCGTCAGTACTGTCCCCAGGACCACATTAACTGAGCTCCTTCTAGCAGTGACCAAGTCTGCACCAACCTGCCCTTCCAGAGCTCTTGATTCAGCAGGAGAGAGACTCATCCCCACGCAGAGATAGCCAAGATGGTCAGGGTGGGTGTGGGTGAGGCATAACCTGGGGTCCGGGCTGGGATGAGGGATGCAAAGGGAAAGAGTCAGAGCCAGTATGGGGGAGGCACAGGAGGCCGAGGGGACCCAGATGAGGCAAGAGGCCCAGCCTGAAGTGACAGGAAAGTGCTGTGAGAGGAGAGCCAGAGGAATGTGCCCAAATGAGCCAAGTCATGAAAGCAAATGGCAAAAATATAACAAGTAGATAAATAGCTTAAGCAAAGGCCATGAGAAAGTCTAGTGATCTGGTCCTTGGTGCCTCAAAGTGGGGTGCATAGACTAGCAGTACAGCATTGTTACAGCTCTTGGTTGCTGTGTAACAAAGAACCCTGAGACATAGTTTTTTCAAAACAAAAACAGCATGCATTTAGCTATGAATCTGCAATCTTCAGGAATATTAATAGTTCATCTCTGCTTCACGATGTCTGAGGCATCAGTCAGAATCATCTGAAGGCACATTTGCTCACTGGTCTGACAGTTGATGCTGGCTGTAGGTTGGGAGGCATCTGCTCCTCTCACATTGTTTCTCCTTGTGGTCTAGACTGGGCTCCCACATAGCATGGAGGATGGTTCCAAAGGTAAATCATCAGAAGGAGCCAGACAGAAGCCATGTTGCTTTTGTGTCCAGATTTGAGGGAGGGGGAATGGGTCTCCACTTTTTCATGGGAGAATGCAAGGTTCGGGAGGAGCATGTGGGACAGGAAATATTGCTTAAGTCATCTTTGGAAAACACATGCTGTCACAGTGTCCCTCAGAAACTTAGTAGATGTGCTGACTCTCAGTCCCACCATGACCTGCTGATTAAGAATCTGCATTTAGGCCAGGCTCGATGGCTCAGCCTATAATCCCAGCATTTTGGGAGGCTGAGGCGAGTGGATTGCCTGAGCCCGTGGATTTGAGATCAGCCCGGGCAACTTGGTGAGTCCTTGTCTCTACAATAAAAAAGAAAAAAAAATTGCTGAGTGTGGTAGTGCATGCCTATAGTTCCGGCGACTTGGAAGGCTGAGGTGGAAGAATCACATCAGCCCAGCATGTTGATGCTGAAGTGGCCGTGAGCATGCCACTGCTCTCCAACCTAGTTGACAGAGTGAGTCTCCAACTTAAAAAAAAAAAAGAAGAGGACATACAAGTCATTAGACCAATAAGTACGTGAAGCCAATAAACACATGAAAAGATGCTCAACATTTGTATTAGTAAGGGTTCTCCAGAGAAATAGAATAAATTTCACATACACACACACACACACACATACACACACACACTTTTAGGCTGGAAGCTGAGAAGTCCCATAATGTGCCATCTAAAAGTGAGAGAACCAGCAACGCTGGTACAGTCAGTCCAACATCTGCGATCAGGAACAAATGGAAGTCCTGGTGCAAGCAGAAGAACATTCGCCCTCTTGTGCATTTTTGTTCTACTCAGGCCCTCAATGGATTGACTGATGCCCACCCTCACTGAGGAGAGAGATCGTCGGTACTCAGTCTAGCCATTCAAAAGTAAATCTCTCCAGAACCATCCTCGCAGACACACCCAGAAATAGCGTTTGACCAGCTACTTGGCATCTCTTAGTCCAGTCACGTTGACACATAAAACTAACCATCACATTTTTTTTTTTTTTTGCAATTAGGGAAATGCAAATCAAAACTATTAGGAGATACAATTTCAGAACCATCAGAACGGGTATAATCCAAAAAAGCAGAAAGGAAGTTTTGGTGAGGCTTGTGTATTGCTAGTGAAAGTTTAAAACCGTGGAAAACATGTGTGGCAGTTCCTCAAAAAGTTTAACACAGAATTTCCATATGGCCAGACGGGGTGGCACATGCCTGTAATCTCAGCATTGTGAAAGGCTGAAGCGGGAGGATTACTTGAACCCAGGAGGTGAAGGCTGCAGTGAGCGATGATCATGCCACTGTACTCCGGCCTGGGCAGCAGAGTGAGACCCCAAGTAAAAAAAAAAATTACCATGTGACCAGCAGTACATACCCAAGATGACTGAAAACATATATGCACACAAAAAATTATACAGAAATTATTATGCCAGCATTCCTTACAATAACCAAATAATGGAAACAATTCAAATGTCCGTCAGGTGATAACTGTATAAACAAACTGTCATACATATGAGACACAATAAATGAAGTATTATTCAGCAATAAAAAGGAAAAAAGTACTGACGCATGCTTCATTATAGATGAAACTTGATAACATTATCCCACATGAGAGAAGCCAGATACAAAAGTCCATGTAAGATTTCATTATACAAAATGCCCGAAATAAGGACATCTAGAGAGAGAGTAAATTAGTGGCTGCTGGACAAAGGTGGGAACAGGGAGTGAATAATGGGTACGAGCTTTTTTTTTTGAGGTGATGAAATGTTCTGGTGCT
Source organism: Carlito syrichta (assembly GCF_000164805.1). NCBI lineage: Eukaryota > Metazoa > Chordata > Mammalia > Primates > Tarsiidae > Carlito > Carlito syrichta. The sequence goes on along the minus strand of NW_007033087.1, from coordinate 9,305 downwards.
GGTTGTAAATACACTTTAAGAGGGTGAACTTTGCTGGGTGTGGTCGCTCACACCTATAATCCCAGCACTTTGGGAGACTGAGGCAAGAGGATCGTTTGAGAGCAGCCTAGATATCATAGAGGGACCTTGTCTCTACACAAAAAAATTAAATCAGTGGGGCTAATTGCTATAAATTGCTATAATCCAAAAAGACAGAAAGAAAGTTTCCCTCATGCCAAAAAAAAAAGTGACACACTCTGAGTGACAGAGTCAGACCCTGAACCCCCCCAAAAAAGTGAATTCGTTGGCATGTGAGTTCTTATTCAAAAAAAGAAAGTGGTATTCAGGATACACCCCAGGTAGGCCAGGATGGGGCTAGATAAGGAGGGGCCTGTGGGAAGGGGAAGAAGACCTGGTAGGAAGACGCTCAGGAGGCCCAGAGACTGGCTGTGAAGACTAATGGGCAGGGCTGGACTGGGAGGGTTGCACCCAAGACAGGGCTCAGGGTGTTGGTCTGGGGACCGGAAGATGGAACACAGAGCAGGACAGGATTGAGGCAAGGTCCCATGTGTGCTTCTGCTGCAGCTTCTGTGTGCATGGGAGGAGTGTGGAGGCCCATCTCATGTGTGTGCACCTGGGGATGTGTTAATGGAAGATGTTTCTTCTTGCTCCATGGGAGCAGAATCAGGGAGTTGGTGAGGTGGCTTGTGAGCCTCAGCACAGGGTGGAGACGGGGACCTCTGCCAACCCTGCATGCCAGATACCCCAAGTCCCTCGTCCCTCAAATCAGTCACTACCTCAAATTTAGCACACACAGACCCCTCTGCTGAGATTGTTCCTGACTAGGGTTTGAGGCCTGCGTCCTCTTGGCTTAGAGGTTAGGGGTGCAGGTACTCAGGTCCCCATGTATAGAAGATCAGAAGACTGGGTAACTGGTTTCAGTGGGTCAGAGGTCAGAGATACGAACTCCTGGTTCTCTATGGACCAAGAGTCAGAAACTCGATGACCAGGTCCCTATGGGCTTGGGCAAGTGGCCGCTTCTCTGAGCTTCAGTTTCTTGGTGGGAAAATAAGAATGATTAGAATCCCTCTCATTAAGAGCTGAGGAAGATACTAAGATAACTCATTGGAAGTGCTTGGCACAGTGTCTGGCATGGAGACAGGGCTCAGAAAATGACAGCCAGGTGGTAAGGAGACTCTGAGGTGGAGACCTGGGTCTGCGACTCTCTGTCCCAGGGCTATGCTTTTCATTCATTCTACAAAGAACTTACTGAGCACTTGTTATGTGCTAAGTGCTGTTGAAACGCTGGGTATACAGGGGAAAGAAAATAAGGAAAGCAAGCAGAGACAGTCAAACAGCAGCTCACTCTTGCCAGGCCTGTTCATCACCCAGCCTAGGCAGAGGGCTTCATAAGCCCCGAAGCATTCAACCCTCTGGTGGGGGGCATCTCACAGATTAGTGAAATGAGCACACCAAGGCCTGGGGTTTCTTCAGGGGTGGGACTCGAACCCGGGTCTATGATTGGGAACTTCCCGCCTTCCTCCAAGCCCCAGAACACTGCAGCCAGACCAAGGCCAGGCCCTGCCCTTATCACCAGCCACTACTCCTCGAGGCGCCTCCCATAGGCTCCATCTCAGTGTCCCCACCTCCCATCCTCCCCTCTCTCTTCCACTCAAGCTTCTAGAGGTGTGCTGTCAGCTACAGTAGACACTCACCAAATGGGGGTTTGGGCACTTGCAGTGTGACTGGTCTGAACTCTGCTGCAAGAGTAAAATACACACGGGATTTCAAAGCCCTAGTACCAAAGGAGAATGTAAAATAGCCCATTCCTTTTTGTGTTGATTAAATGTTGAATTGATCATGCCTTCAATACATTGGTTTCGATAAAAATGTATTATTGAAATTGTTTTCATCTTTTCCTTTTTACGTTTTTCATTGAGGCTGTTAGACAATTTGAAATTTACACGTGGGCTTGGCAGTACTTCCATCCGGGGTACACACCTGCTGTGATGCCTTTCCTCCACCAGGTGGTGCCAACACACCCCATTGCAGCCCCACCAGCTAAGGAAGAGACTGGACAGAGAGGGCTGAGCTCAGTCTGTGAAGCCCTTTGAGAAAACAGGATCTTACAGAGGACTTTGAAACAAGACTATTTGCAACAGGGGTGTCCTTTAGGGGGAGGGGAGAAACTTCAAGTTCTGGTGAGCAAGGGAGGTAGTGTGGTAGGCTGAGTAATGACCCCCCAAAATTCCTGGAAGCTTTGGATGTTACTTTTTTTCTTCCCTCGAGTCGGAGTCCCATTCTGTTGCCCAGGCTGGAGTGCAGTGACACGATCACAGCTCACTGCAGCCTCAAACTCCAGGGCTCTGGCAATCCTTCTGCGTCAGCTTTCTGAATAGTTAGAACTACAGACGTGCACCACCACGCCTGGCTAATTTTTTTATTTATTTTAGGGACGAGATCTCACCAAGATGCCCAGGCTGGTCTGGAATGCCAGGGCTCAAGTAATCCTCTCGCCTCCACCTCCCAGAGTGCTGGGATTACAGGTGTGAGTCACTGCGCCCCACCTCACAAGCACATTTCAATCTCCTATCATGAACTAGAAGAAGGTAAAAGGTGTGACGATGTGTTCTTTTGCTTTGAAGGCTGTGTCCAGCATGCCCTGGACTATTAGATCCCTAAAAACTTCATGGATGTGGCAGATCACTGGATGGGCAGACATGTGGATAGTCTCTGAGGCCATCAAACTCTCATCCTTTGCTCTGGCTTGCTGATGGCTAGAGGTGAGCCTGTCAGGGCTGTCCTTTTCATCAGTGGGTGTCACTGTCATCGGTCATTCACTTCTACCCTTTGGCACCTGCTGTTACTCAGGCATTCTGTGTACTTGCCATTTCTTATTTACCAGGTCTGATGGTCACATTGTTATCAGTAGAACAGATCAATGAACATTCTGCAGAATGTCCAGATCTGTTAGGACTACACTAAGGTGTGTGCACGTGCATGCGTGCACACACACACACAGAGAGACAGAGAGAGAGAGCGAGAGCGAGAGAGAGAGAGAGAGAGAGAGAGAGAGAGAATGTGTCCTCTAGTCGCCCTTT
>NW_007033087.1:2547-6205 GCF_000164805.1 Carlito syrichta | reverse complement strand
TGTGTTTATGTAAGTCATGGAATCCAAAGGCTTGAGAATTAGGAGATCTTTTGTCTGAGGATAGAAGAATATGGATGTTTTAGCTCAAGGGAGGGGGGGAGAGAGAGAGAGAGAGAGAGAGAGAGAGAGAGAGAGAGAGAGAGAGAGAGAGAGAGAGAATGTGTCCTCTAGTCGCCCTTTTTTTTCTTTTTAGTAGAAGTCTCATTTTGTCACCCTGGCTGGAGTGCAGTGGCATACTTATGGCCACCGCAGCCTCGATCTGCTGGGCTCAGGAGATCCTTTCACCTCAGCCTCCCGAGTAGCTGGAACCAGAGGCGTATACAACCACACCTAGCTAATTTTTTTTTTTTTTTAGAGACAAGGTCTATGCTGCCCAGGCTGGTTTCAAATTCCTGGGTTCTTGAAGCTCCTGGTGTGAGGATTGCTACAGGTCTTCACTGAATGAAAGATCATGACTTTCTGTTGGAGCAGCTGCCATCAGCATTCTGTTCTCCATCATTTTTACTGGTATGGATACCATGGCACACTGGTTGGGCCTCTTTATTGCTTGTCCATGAGGACACTGTGCCCATAAGGTAAGCCCTATATCTCGGCATCTGAGGCCCCAATTGCTGCATTCTGATACTGCTGCCTGTTCTTTATATCTGCCTGATTTCAAGGCATAATGCTGGATCAGCCACTCCCAGTGCCTGTCATTTCACTGGTACTATGGGGCCCAGCTTGGTAAGTGTTCCCTCCTTTGAGCTCTGGCCTATGAAGAATGGTCAGCACCTAGGTTCGGTGGCTCAGTCTGTAATCCCGTGCTTTGAGAGGCTGAGGTGAGTGGACTGCCTGAGTCTGCAGGTTCGAGACCTGCCTGGGAAACTTGGCGAAACCTCATCTCTACAATAAATAAAAAAATCAGCCAGGTATGGTAGTGCGTGCCTGTAATTTCAGCTACTCGGAAAGCTGATGTGAAGGATCGCCAGAGCCCAGCAGGTCGAGGTTGCAGTGGCTTGGAGCGGCCACTGCACTTCAGTCTGGGCGACAGAGTGAGACTCCAACTCAAAAATAAATAAATAAATGGATAAGAATGGTCACCACTTTCTTCTCAGTGATGCTGGTTTTCCCGTCACCACTGTGGGGCTCACCAGCACTCCTGACAAGCCTAGGGAGCAGGTTGATTTTCCTTCTACAAAAGGCACATTTCCAAAAGCCCACCTCTGGACTTTTGGGTCCCTCACCCCATGGCTATATGGCAGTACAAAGTCAATTCTGATGTCATCTAGGAAAGATGACCTGGAGTCAGCCTTCATGGGTTATGAGCAAATTAGGCCACAAGACTGAGCTCTCATCCAATGCTAGCCTTATGTTTGGGTTTCTCAGGACACTTACGCTTCTAATTTGCCACAAATTCAGGGGTTCCCATGACCCTCTCGGGGTTAATATTTTGCTACCATGGCTCTCAGAAAACCGGTTTTTTTATTATAAAGATTTTTATTACAATGTCGGGTACAATTCAGGGTTAGGTATACAAATGTTGATTATGCAGTTACCCTTGTTGATGAGGTGTGCCCCTCCCTCCCCTGGCAGTTTCCCTCCACTGCCAATCCCACCTTCCCTCCCCTGACAGTTTCCCACTACTACCCATTGCTTTCTTATAGTATTATAATTCTTCAAGGTTCGCGTATGAGTGAGAACATATGGTACTCTGTTGTTTATTCTTTTAAATTTTATTAGCACAGGTGGGTGCAGCAGCTCATGCTTGTAATCCCAGCACTTTGGGAAGCAGAGGCGAGAGGATTGCCTGAGCCCGGGGGTTTGAGACTAGCCTGGGCAACGTGGCGAGACCTCATCTCTGCAATAAATAAAAAAATGAGCTGGGCATGGTGGTGCACGCCTGTAGTTCCAGCTATACGGAAGGCTGAGGTGGAAGGATTGCCTGAACCCAGCTGGTAGAGTCTGTGTTGGCCGTGAGCGTGCCACTGTACTCCAGCCTGGGTGACAGAGTGAGACTCTAACTAAAAAAAAAAAATTCATGAGTGCAAAGGGATGCAAATCAGAATAGCAAAAATAGAGACACATACAGGGCGAGGTTGGGAGGGCCCCAGTGGGAAGCTCCCATTGCCTGCTTATGGTGGAGGCAGGGTGCAGCCGTCTCCAGGCTCCTGTATCTTTTGCCTCTTGATCAGTAAGTCTTGAGCGTAATCCTCAGCTCTACCTGACATTTAGTTGCAGGAGGAGGAGAGTCCCTTCCAACTCTCACGCTTTACTTTCCCTTACTCGGGGAAATGTCTGAGTCTGTCCTTTAGACATAGACATTCTGTCCCTGGCCCCTGTTCTCAGCAAGAGGGTGAAAAGGACCTCCCCGGCCCAGGTGACTGTGCATTTGCTGGGGGCAAGTCTCTATTAAAAAGTCAAATGTAAGGTGGGGAAGGTGAGAATGAGCAGTTTGGGGAAGGGGGTGTGAACAGCCCTCTAGCAGGATCTACCGCCTTGCATAACTGCCTTCATAGAAAAATACCAGAATGTTCTGTGGTGAGCTGGTCTATGCAGACCTACCCCCACAGACTGAAGAAGCTGAAGGGTAAAGAAATAGAGGGACAAATCCAATTTCTCAGACACCTTGAGTGTGAACTTTCCACCAGTAGTCATGTATGAAGTGAGATCATGTGGTGGACTCCCCCAGCCCTGACTCTGAGACTCAGCTCTTGCAGAACACAGGAAGGAATATGTCAGGCAAGTGAAGTGGCCCACTCAGGAGAGGCAAAAATTTGGCTAAGATCAGGATTTACCGTAAGCAAGTGACAGTAGAAATATTAGAGGTGGTCCTGGAACTGGCGTTCATCAACGTTAACTTGGCGGATTGGCATCCAAGGTGAAGTTGCTTTAACTGACACACTCCTAGTCCCATCCGGCTCTTACAATCTCAGGTGCCCTCCTCTGCTGCGATGGTCCCTGAGCCCTTGCGGGGGAGATTGTGGGTGACATGTTGCATCATTTTTTTCCCTACTTTTAAGCAGAGGCCACAGGAACAACATAAATAACAGCAGGCTTTGTTGAGTCATCTTCAGGACAGCATGATTTCTGTTTTCTTGAAAGAAGTGAAATAATGAGAGATACACAACATTAATAATCTGAATAAAAGCAGTATAATGCACACAGGGATGAGAATTAAAAGGAAATTTAAAGAAAAAAACAACAAAAATAGCCTATTCCACGAGAAAGCCAACTAGAAGCATCACAGAGAAAACTAAAAGCCATTCCTCTTTGTAACCAGGAAATGATTCAGAGTTTAGTCCAAATTTTGGGCAAATGATAAAAACTTTAAAACAATGGTTAGTGCTAGGATCTAATTATGTGTGTACTACAGGTTTCTTCTGGAGCTTAAGTTTTCTTTCTTCAGTAGTCCTATTTTGACAAGGCTAAATCACAGCAGGACCCCAGTTTATTTGCAAAACGAATTTTCATCTCATTGTGCTTGGCCTGACACTTTGCATAAGCTTCACAAGAATAGTTATGGGCCCTGTAGGCACTTTCATTTTTTAATTTATTTATTAATTAATTTTTTTTTTTTTTTTGAGTAGGAGTCTCACTCTGTCACCCAGACTGGAGTGTAGTGGCCGCTCCCAACCACCGCAGCCTCGACCTGCTGGACTCCAGTGATCCTTCCGCCTCA
>NW_007033087.1:0-2325 GCF_000164805.1 Carlito syrichta | reverse complement strand
AACTTGGCGAGACCACATCTCTACAACAAATCAAAAATCACCCGGGCATGGTAGCGCGTGCCTGTAATTCTGGCTACTTGGAAGACTGAAGCGGAAGGATCGCCGGAGCCCAAAATGTCGAGGTTGCAGTGGCCGCTCCCGGTCACCACACTCCAGTCTGGGCGACAGAGTGAGACTACAACTCATAAATAAATAAATAAATAAATAAATAAGTTGGGTTTGCTAAAATTTTCAACAAGAATTTCAAACTACGCTTTTAAACGCTCATGGCCAGAAGCCAGGACAAGAATGTGCCTGCAGACTGCGCTGGCACCAATGGAGTGCATTCTTTTCTTCCTGAGGTTCCCCAGTAACTTGAGGTTTCTAAACCTATTAGAAAGTGGCATTCTTTATTCACTAACAGTCAGGAACTTTGTAAAGGAACCATATAGACAAGACATCAGATGTTAGTACAACCTTTCCAAATGGTTTTTATGGGTTGTGTCAAGTCAACTTCAATTCTTTAATGCATTCACATGTCACAAGGCTCCAAGGGGCAGAAACAGGACTCAAACCCAGGCAGCTGACCCAGTGACCCGTCATCTCCAAGGTCATCCTGTCTGCCCACTCTGTTGCTGCCAGCCCCCCTTCAACTCCCCTTTTACGGGAATGGTTTCTGCACAGGACAGCCAAATCAGCGCCCCACACTGCATGCATATCCAGGTGTGAACCTCCAAACCTGTGTCATCAGAAACAGGCCCCAGGGTTTGAGGCTTGGTTGCAGAGACAGGGAACTCACCAAGGCCCCAAGGAGGGGAACGCAGAGGAAGGTCAACCTGATCAAAGCTCACTTGCTTTTTTTGGAAGCTGAGGTGAGAGGATTGTTTGAACCCAGGAGTTCTAGTCCAGCTTGAGAAACACAGCATGACCTCATCACTACAACAAATTAAAAAAAACAGTAGGCATGGTGGCACATGCCTATAGTCCCAGCTACTCTACTTGGGAGGTTGAGGCGGAAGGATCACCTGAGCCCAGGAGGTCAAGGCTGAGATAAACCATGATCCCGTCGCAGCAACACTGTGAGACTCCAACTCAAACAAAACGAAACAAAAAAAGCTCATTCTCTGCTGCCTCAGTCTCCTCAACCTCTGAAGTGGGACTTAACACCACTTCTCTCATAGCACAGGACAGACCCTGGCAGTGGTGATTCCAGATCCCAGAAATAATAATACCATCAATAATGATAATAATACAGCTGAAATCTTGTGATGCCTGGAATTTGCTTAAAAATACGTACAGAGGGGCAACCCCTTCGGGTCCCCCTCCCACTATGGGAGCTTTTCTGTCCTCTCAATAAATACTGCATTAAAAAATATGTACAGAGGAGGAAAGCAAGTCACAGACACAAGAAGTAGATAATCATGGCAGAGATGGGTGACAGTGACTGGGGGCTGGTCATGCTATTCTCGCAACCACGAGTGGGGGCCTTAAAATGTCCATACAAGGTTAAAACAGGAAGAATAAGCCAGGCACGGTGGCTCACACCTGCAATCCCAGCACTATGGGAGGCGGAGGTGAGAGGATTGCCTGAGACCAGGAGTTCAACACCAGTCTGGGCAACATGGTGAGACCTCATCTCTATAATAAAATCCAAAAAATTAGCTAGGCATGGTGGCGCGTGCCTGTGGTTCCAGCTACTTGGAAGGCTGAGGCGGAAGGATCACCTGTGCCTGTCAGGTAGAGGCTGAGGTGGCCGTGAGTATGCCACGGCACTACAGCCAGGGCTACAGAGTGAGATTCCGACTCAAAATAATAATAATAAAATAATAACAATTCTAATCACAGCCATCACCATTTTTTGAGCACTTGCTATACGCCAGGCACTGAGGCACTGTATTAAGCACTGAACATCCATGAGCATGCCCGAGGTGGACTGCCTCTCGTGCCCATTCTTCCCACTGGAGAAACTGAGGCACAGAACAGGGAAGCCTTGTCTGTGCCACAAGCCAGAGCAGGCTGCTGTGTGCCCTCTGCTGCCAGGCAGTTTAGAATGCCAACACTGTTCCTTGTGTGCCTTTCAGGAAGACAATGGGGACTTTTCAGAGCGAGCATTCAGCACTGGGGAGAACAGTAATCATACGGAATACAACAGCAACAACACCGGCTATTTCCTGAAAGCCAAGGGCATGCTCAGCTCAGGAGAGCACTGCTTCATTCAGCCCTCATAGCAGACCCTGTGGGGATGGTGTCCTACACCCATTTTACAGACAAGGAAACTGAGACCCCCGAGAAGGGATCCTTTGCCCAGAGTCATGCTGCAATTAAACAGAAAGGCTGGCATTCTGT
>NW_007033086.1:0-664 GCF_000164805.1 Carlito syrichta | reverse complement strand
CTGTTACTGGCCTTCCTTTGTGCTAGTGCTCCAGTGAGAGGCTTTCCTCCATAATGGATCTCCTAGTTAATAAAATTCTTCAATCATGGGAGCTCAAGTGACTAGATTTCCTCTGTGTTGCATTTCTTAGTGACTGTCCCTCTTCTGAAAAGGGTATCACAGTGACTGTCCCTCCTCTGTGACATGTGCCTCAGTGACTGGCTCTGCTCTGTGGTTTGTACCCCAGTGACTTGTCCTCCTCCTAATGGGTGTGCCACTATCTTGGGTGCCTAATTGACTGAACTTATTCTGAGATAGTTGCCTCAGTGATTGTGCCTACGCTGTCATTTTTGTCAGAGTGACTGAGTGAGTGGACTGCATATCTAAAGGGCACAAAGTGACTGGGCTTCCTCTGTGTTCAATGTCCCAGTGATGTTGCCATGTACTAATGACTTCCCAAATGTCTTGTCCTTCTCTTGGATGGTTACTCAGTGACTTCTCTTTCTGTGGGATGGGTTCCTCAGTGACTGGCCCTTCTCTGTGATAGGTGACTCAATGATTGGATATCTTCAATGAGGTTTTCCCCATAACTTGTCATTCACTATGATAGTTTCCTCAGCGACTGGCCCTCCTCTGTGATGCGTTCTTCTTTTCTGGCTCTCCTCTGTGATTTTTTCCCAGTGAC
>NW_007033085.1:0-515 GCF_000164805.1 Carlito syrichta | reverse complement strand
TGCCAATGTGATGTATGGGCTATAACGTAATGGTTCCCAATCGTATTTGTTACAGACATTAAAGAGGTTAATGCATTTGAAAGCCAATAATAGCACGAAAAAAATAAAATTTTGAATGTATATTCTAAAGACTGGAGCTATAGATTTATCATTCTGATATGCATATTTTATTTTGGCATGGGGCCCTCAAGACAACAGAATAAATAAAAATTCATAAATAGTTTCTCATCTTTATCTTCCAGGCCAAAAATATGACCCCACAATCCCCCTACTGGGAATATATCCAGAGGAACTCATATCAATCTATGAAAAAGAAAATTGCACATGCATGTTTATTGCAGCATCATTCACAATAGCAAAAACATGAAACCAACCATGCTGCCCATCGAAAGAGGACTGGATTTTTTAAAAAGTGCCATCATAAAGAAGGACAAAATTATGAACTTTGCAGCCACTTGGATGGACTTAGAGTCTATAATACCAAGTGATCTATCACAGAAATAAAGAACCGAGTG
>NW_007033084.1:0-659 GCF_000164805.1 Carlito syrichta | reverse complement strand
GCCAGAACACAGTCAGCAATCACGAAACACAGGCACTCCCTGACTCACCGTGGGGCCGGGTCTCGTAAACCCATCAGAAGTCGAAAATACCCTAAGTTGAAACTGCATTGAAGACCCTGAACCTAGCTAACATCACGGTGAAGCCTGGCCTGCCGTCGATGTGCTCAGTCACATGAGCCTATAGCGGGGAAAATCATCCGACACAAAGCCTGTTTATGATGACATGCTGGAGATCTCACAGAACTCACCGAATGCGCCAATGAAAGCGAAAATCAGAATGGTGGTGGGGTTGGACCTGACTGGCCAAAAATACAACCCTAACCCTAACCCTAACCCTCACCCTTACCCTTACCCTAACTAACCCTAACCCTAACCTTAACTCTAACCCTAACCCTAACCCTAACCCTAACCTTAACCCTAACCCTAACCCTAACCCTCACCCTAAGTCTAACCCTAACCCTAACCTTAACCCTAACTCCTACCCTAAACCTAGCCCTAACCCTCTCTGGGCCCGCCTCTGGGTCCTCTCTGGGTCCGCCCCTCAACAGCGCCTGCTGCAGAATGAGGAACCGGGGCTGACGTTCTTCCGGTTCTGAGGTCTGCGGATTCGACCCCCATGGGGCTCAGGTCTCGGCCCCTAAGCCAGGCGTGCTGCCCGC
>NW_007033083.1:0-785 GCF_000164805.1 Carlito syrichta | reverse complement strand
AGCTAGCCTGCTGACTTGCAAGCTGACTTATCTAGCTAGCTACCTACCTAACCAGCTGGCTAGACAGCTGACTAAACTAGCTGATTTAATCAGCTAGCCATTTGGCTAGCCAGCTGACTTAACTCAAAGACATCACTAGCAAGCCAAGTAGCTATCTAGCTGTCTTAATTAGCTAGCTACATAGCTTGCCAGTTAGCTAGCCAGCTTTCTTAACTAGCTGAATTAACCAACTAGCCAGCTGACTAACCAACTGACTTAACTACCTCTCTATGTAGCTAGCCACCTGGCTAGTCAGCTGACTTAATTAGCTGAATTATCTAGCTAGCCACCAGCTAGACAGCTGACTTAAATAGCTAGCTAAGTAGTTCGCTACCTCACTGCCAGCTGATTTAAACAGTTACCTAACTAGCTAGTTACCTAGCTAAGAAGAACACTTAGTAATCTACCTAGCTAGCTAGCTTACTTAAGATGCTAGCTAAATAGTTAGTTTGTTCGTTATCTAATGTGCTAGCTAGATGACAGTGTTCTGATGTAACTTGTTAGCTAACGCGTTTCCTAGGTGGCTCAAGCAGTTGATTTAACTCGTTAGCTAACTAGCTAGCTAGCTCACTCATCCAGCTGACTTAACTCATTAGCTACTTAGCCAGCTAGCCTACTCAACCAGATGACTCAACCCGTTTGTTGATTATCTAGCTAGCTGACTCAACCAGATGACTTAACCAGTTAGTTAATTAGCTAACTACCTGACACTACCTGCTGACTTAATCCATTAGCTAACTTGCTAG
>NW_007033082.1:0-485 GCF_000164805.1 Carlito syrichta | reverse complement strand
TGCATGTGTGGCTGTAATGATTATATCCTGCCCCAGTGTTAGTTTATCTGAGTTTTTTACTAATGTGGCTATAGCTGCAATGGCTCGCAGGCAGGCAGGCCATCCTGAAGCCACTGGATCTAGTTTTTCTAACAGGTAGGCCACAGGCCTCTTCCATGGACCTAGTTTCTGGGTTAAAATGCCCCAGACGATGCCTCGCCTTTCTTCTACGAAGAGGTGGAAGGGTTTCCCAATGTCCAGGGGGCCAAGACCGAAGCTAATACCAGGGCATTTTTTAATGCCTGGAAAGCTTTTTCTTCTTCCTGAGTCCATTGAAAACCTTCCGGCCCTTTTATAATATTATATAGTGGGCTGACCAGCTCAGTGAATTTTGGGAGCCATAGCTGGCAGTACCCCACCACCCCTAAGAATTCCAGAATTTGCTTTTTGCTTTTTGGAGTTGAGATACTGGTGATGGCCTGGATGTGCTGGCCAGACAGGGTTCT
>NW_007033081.1:0-489 GCF_000164805.1 Carlito syrichta | reverse complement strand
TCACCTCAGCCTCCCAAAGGCGCGGGATTACAGGCTGAGCCACCGAGCCCAGCTGAGCACTTTTTAAAGCTGTCTGATTAGCTTGAGTAATAGCCCCAATATGTCCATAGTCTAATCCCGGGAACATGTGAACTTCACTTTATATTGATGGGAAGATTATCCTGTATTATTCCAAAGGGCCTTATAAGAAAAGATAATACTAAGGAGAACTGACACAGAAGAGGAGAAGATAATGTGACCACAAACACAGAAATTAGAAGGATGCAACACAATCATTACTCAAACAGTCAGGAAACATATTTTCCCCTCCCCGGTGGTGGTTGTTGTAAGCTTTGTCCAGATGAGATGGTTGAGAAATTGAGGCTATGCTTCTGGAATCTCTATTCTGTTCCTTTGATCTAGATGCCTGGCTGACCACATGTAGAAGAATGAAACAGAGCCGGGCTCGGTGGCTCAGCCTGTAATCCCGCGCCTTTGGGAGGCTGAGGT
>NW_007033080.1:0-554 GCF_000164805.1 Carlito syrichta | reverse complement strand
CTCTTCTCTCTCTTTCCTTCCTTCCTTCTTTCCTTTCTTTCCTTTTCTCCCTCCCTCCTCCTCCTCCTCTTTCCCTCCCCCTCCCTCATTCCTTCCTTCCATAGTAATAGCTAACTTGCCCACAATGTTCTTCCTTATTTAGTGCCTTCAAGTAACTATAAAATCTGAATATTCTAAAGGGTGAGGACTCCCAAATCTTGGTAAAGAAACAAATTAACTTCTTTATGAAGACTAGAAGGATTTAGTTAGTTATTGACAGTAGAATGGGAATGAGTGACTCAAATACTAATTATACTCTACTCTTTTCTGTAAAAAAAAAAGGTATTTTATTTAAATTAATTTTGGTGACACATAAACTATGTGTAAATGACATTTTGAATGAGGGTATACTAGGTGGCAGTAGCTTGCGTTCTCTAAAAAAATTAATAGAAGTTCTCATTGTCTTGTAACAGAAAAAAAATTAATAGAAAATATAAAAATAAAACCTGATTCGGTTTTTGACATATTATCATTGGTCAGTACTTGCTGATAGTTATTAGAGTATAGCTGTGAGA
>NW_007033079.1:0-916 GCF_000164805.1 Carlito syrichta | reverse complement strand
TTGTGTGTGGTGATAGGTAGGGGTCTTGTTTTAATCTTCTGCATGTGGTGAACCAGTTTTATCAACACCATTTACTGAATAGGTTCTCCTCTCCCCATTTGTTAATGGTGGAAGCTTTGTTGAAGATGAGTTGGTTGAGAAATATTTATTAATTTTTTTTTTTGAGTCAGTGTCTCACTCTGTCACTCAGGCTGGAGTGCAGCGGCACCATCATGTCTCACTGCAGCATCAAACTCCTGGGCTCAGGAGATCCTTCTGCCTCAGCCTCCCAAGTAGCTAAGACTCCAGGTGTGTGCCACCACATCCAACTAATTTTTAAAAATTTATTGTAGCAATGGGGGTTTCACTATGTTGCCCAGATTGGTCTCGAGCTCCTGGGCTCAAACACCTCAATGTCCCAAAGAGCTAGTATTAGAGGTGTGAGTCACTGCGCCCGGCCTGTTGGGAGCCAACATCTATAGCTACATGGCTGAGGCCTGTAAAGGCCCATCTGGAAGATCGCCTCTGACATAGGATATCAGTTATACCTATGATATTGGCGTGTGATTGGTGACCAGTGTGCATACATGGCAGTAAAACTTATAAGTGAATCTCAGTACACTTGATGGAAGGTGCATGGCGGAATTGTTTCTGTCTTTCTAAGTTTAGCTTCTTTCTAGATATTTTTTTACTTCTATTTCCTGGTAGACTGGGTAGTCCTTGTTCCCGAAAGCTGTTTCCCCTAGGGCTAAGATTAGAAACTAAATTACCATGATAGTTCTGTCCCCTGCCCCTAGCCAGGTAGAACGTTTTCTTTTGTTTCGTTAATTACCGAAACTCTGTCTGCTTCAGCCCATGGCCGCCATCTTGGAAGCCCTGCATTTCCTTGTTCAAGAGTGTGACAGCTACTATTTGATTTTTAGAGTAGACTTGTTGG
>NW_007033078.1:0-614 GCF_000164805.1 Carlito syrichta | reverse complement strand
AGCTAGTTAACTCAGCTTGTTATGTCAGCTGCCTAGTCAGCTGGCTAGCAAGGTAGCGAACTAGTTAAGTCAGTTGGCTAATAGCTGGATAGCTGGCTAATTCAGCCAGATAAGAGAGCTGGCTAGACAACTGGCAAAGACAAATGGCAAAGTAGAAAACTGGCTAGACAACTGGCAAAGTAAAACTAGCTAGTAAAGTCAAATAGATAGCTACCTGGCTAGCTAGTGATGTTACCGAGTTAAGTCAGCTGGCTAGCCAACTGGCTAGCTGGTTATGTCAGCTAGTTTAGACTGCTGTCTAGTCAGCTGGCTAGGTAGGTAGCTAGCTAGATAAGTCAGCTTGATAGCCAACAGTCTAGCTGTTCAAGTTAGCTAGTAAAGTTAGACGGCTAGCCTGCTGGCTAGGTTGGTATCTAGCTAGTTAAGTGAGCCTGCTAACCAGCTTGCTAGCTTATGTAAGTTCATTAAGTCAGTTGGCTATCCAGCAGATTAGCTAGTTATAAAGCTAGTTAAGTCAGATGGCTAGCGATGTGGCTAGCTAGCTATTTCAGATATTAAGTCAGCTGGCTAGCTAGGAATCTACTTATATAAGTTAGCTAGTTATGTCAGCTAGC
>NW_007033077.1:0-1016 GCF_000164805.1 Carlito syrichta | reverse complement strand
GAGAACAATCTCAGCCCAGAGCCTCTGAGGATCAGGCTATCTCTTCCAGAGCTTGTGGAGACTTGGACTACTAAGATTCCCATATGTCACAGGTGTCGAGGTCTGCAGTCTGAATTCAGCTGAGAACATTGCATAGCTTCACTTTTCACCAGACTTCAGTGGAGCAGAGACTTCTAGAATTACTTTCGGGTCAATGTCTGTCTATTCCCCTCTTCTCCGTTTGTCTTTCCATAGGTCCCCTTTAATTGTGTGACATGCGTTATCTAAAACCCTTCTAATACGTGATCGTGAATGTATGGCATTATGTTCTTCCCACATCGATTCACTTTTATGTCAGAGCCAAAACTCTTTCATTTAAATTTTGGATTTAACATTTGCTTTTAAAAGAAGTGCTGGGAGATAGAGATAAACAGATTGGGAAACCATGTATCCTTCCATTTTAAAAAACTTATCTGCAAGTGTGGAGTTTTTTGTTTTGTTTGGATGTTAAATTCGAGCTGAGATTTTTCAATAGAAGGGTAGGTGAGTATTACTTGTCTACTGCCGTCTGCTGACTTTGCAAACGAGATGGAGGATATCCTTAAACCACTATGCTCCCTGGTGGACTGATGGGCATTATGATTTTGTAGGGTGGCCTCAGTCAATTGCAGCAGCTGTTCCTTTTCAGAGGGGCTGGAGCTTTGGTGAGAGCCACAGAAGAGGTGCAACCGGTGTTTATATGCTAAAAGCAAGTGAGAGAAGTCTTTGCCTCCCCATACCTCTTCGCCTTCTCTCATCAAGTCCTCAGAAACCACAGCACTGGCTGCAGGGTTCTGCTGAGTTAACATGGCCCAAAAAGACTACGTGCCTGAGTATACACACAGTCCCGGATCTTCATGAGCCCGACTCCATCTACCCCTTAAAACACTTAGTCCTGGGGAGTGCTTGAGAATGTACTTGCTTTCCATTGTTCACTGACCTAATAGGCTATCTGATGAAATATTTTAAGCATGCAAAAATTATGGAGAATGGTATAG
>NW_007033076.1:0-707 GCF_000164805.1 Carlito syrichta | reverse complement strand
CCACCCCAAGAAGGGCCTTCCACCCAGCAGAGCAGCCCTTGGGGACCTCAGCCAGGCTAGATACACGCTGCCTGTGCCATGGTGGTGCCGACCAGGGCAGGCTGACAAACCACACGTGCACACATAACCTGTTCTGAGTTGCATGGCAGATCTGACAGTAAGGAGAAGGAGGACAGGGATGGTAATGCTCTGGGACAAGGACTCTCAACTACTCCCACTCTCCTTCCAGACTCTTCCATCTCTCCCTTGCCTGTAGTGAAGGGAGGGGTACCAGAAACAGAGACACCCCATCTTTTCTGCTTTGAGAATGCCTTAGGAATGTGTTTGTGTGTGTGTGCATGCATGTGTGTGTATGAGAGAGAGAGACAGAGAGAGAGAAGGAGGGAGGGCTAGGGGAGGGAGGCAGGACAGTCAGCCAATAAATATTTATGATGTATCTACTGTGAATCTTGACCTTGCCATTGTTTAGGTGCTGTGGATACAGCAGCGAGTAAGACAAAGGGAAGGTCAGTTGGCCCTCATTATTCACAGCTTCTATGTCTTCAAATGCGCCTACTTTCTAACCCTGAAGTCAGCACCCCAAAGCTGAAGATTTTATAGCCCCAAAGCCAATACTAGTCATGCTCGAACAACATTCACAGAGTGACGAAAACTCTGCATGGCCCTCCCACACATGTCCCCAGCAGAGACCAAAGTCAGAGACACTG
>NW_007033075.1:0-1011 GCF_000164805.1 Carlito syrichta | reverse complement strand
TTGGGTATTGCTCATGGGAAGGTAAAACATATATCAAATCATAGATCTGATAAAGCATTAATCTCTAGAATAGATAAAGTTTGGCAGTTTCTCAAAAGGTTAATGTTGAACTAGCATTTAACTCGGCAGTTTCACTCCTAGGTATATAAACAAAAGATAAAATCTCCTTTAATTAGAAAATTGTATTTAGATGCCTAGTTCTAGGTGCCAGTTTCTAGCAGAGATGCCAACAGATACCTGTACACCAATGTGCACAACAGTATTATTCATAATAGCCAAAGGTAGAAACAATTCAAGTGTCCATTAACAGATAAATAAATAAACAAAATGTAGTGTATACTTACAATGGAATATTATTCATCCACAAAAAGGAATGCAACATAGATAAGCATTCAACATGTCATGCTAAGTTAAATAAGTCAAACAAAAAGGACAAAGATTGCATGATTCCACTTATATGAAGCATCTAGAATTGTCAAATTCATAAACGCAGAAAGTGGAATAGAGATTACCAAGGTCTGGGGCATTGGGATAGTGGGGAGTTGTGCTTCAACAGGAACAGAGTTTGTTTGACATGATTTTTTTAAGTTCTGAAAATAGATAGTGAAGATGTTTGCACATCATTAATGTCACTAAATTGTACATTTAAACATAGTTAAAGTGGTAAATGTTATGCCATACATATTTTACTACAATTTTTTAAAATGGAAAGTAAGGTAATTGATTGCTTATAGCAAAACTAATAGTATGTATTGTAGAATTTATGGTGTATGTAGAAGTAAAATGTATGATCATGATGGCAAAAAGGAGGGAGTAGAAAAATGGAGGTGTGTGTTTAGAAAGGTTCTATTCTGGCCATGGCTTTGTTAAACCCTGGTGTGTCCACATGGCTCTTTGAGCTATGGCCGCCATGTTTCCTAGTCTTGGCCCCTTCCCCTACCTTGAGGAGGTAAATTTCTCTCTTCTCTCTCTCTAATTTACTTTCTAAATAAACTATATTTCCAATCTGAA
>NW_007033074.1:162281-174479 GCF_000164805.1 Carlito syrichta | reverse complement strand
ATCAGAATATCACATGTTCTCACTCATATAATGGACCTTGAACATCCAATGTAATACTATAACAAAATGACTGACGGTACTGGGAAACTATGGGGGGGAGGGGGAGGGGATTAACAGTAGCAAATATCTGTCTGGGGCTGGGAAAACACCTCTTATCAACAGGGTGTCTGAATGAAACGTAATTGTACACCTAACCCTTAACTGTACCCCACAAAACTATAATAAAAATACTGATTAATTATTAAAAAAAAAAAAAAAGAAAACAAGGGGAAAATGCATAAAGATCTTAGGAACTGGGGCAATAAATTCTCGCAACACAGATAAATAGCCAAAATGAGTAAAGAGGAAGAATATGGACTAAATGGACATCATATAGCACCATATTTGCAGCTTGCTGCTTTCAGCTGTTAGTGTATTTTGGATTCATCTGCTCCTATCTGGTGGCACAAAGCATTAATAAGATAGGAAATTTTACTTACCCTGTTTACTAATAGTACATAAGTCAACCTGTGTAACATATAAGCACTGTACGGACTGCAGCTGATCACTGCTTTAAGACTCAGTGGCTCAGCCTGTAATCCTGCGCCTTGGGAGGCTAAGGTGAGTGGATTGCCTGAGCCCGCGGGTTCGAGACCCGCCTGAGCAGTGAGACCTCATCTCTACAATAAATCAAAAAATCAGCCGGGCGTGGTAGCACATGCCTGTAATTCCAGCTACTCGGAAGGCTGAGGTGGAAGGATCGCTGGAGCCCAGCAGGCGAGGCTGCGGTGGCCGGGAGCGGCCACTGCACTCCAGTCTGGGCGACCAAGACTCCAACTCAAAAAAAAAAAAAAAAGACTGTAAGACAACAGTTAAGAGGAGAAAAATTTGTGATTGTACCAGGTTTCCAGTTAAGAGTGAATGGGTAGATACTGTTTCCATTAAGAAAAAGAATAACAAAGCATAAATATGAAAATAATGAATGCAGTTTTAGGTACATTTAGTTGGGTCTGAGGTGTCTTAGAAACATCCTAACTTAGATAGTATCCAGTAAACAGATCTATGGACTGGAAAAGAGATTAATGTGGGCTGAAAAATATGAATCATCAGTACCTAAGAAATAGATGAAACTTTGAGGAAAAAACAAGGAACTCATGCATTCACTCAACAAATACTGAATTCCTATAAACGTGTAAGGTCCTATACTGGCAACAGGAATATATAAAAAGATGTTAAATTAGCCTAAATTTGGACTGAGGAAGCCTCCACACTTGAGTCCTTACAAAACTGAAACAACCTAATTTAAAAGTATACAAATGGTCCCTAACTTACAATGTTTTTTTGACTTTACAATGGTACCATATAACCAACCATTCTGCTTTTTACTTTCAGTACAATATTCAATAAATCACGAGATATTCAACATTACCATAAAATAGGCTTTGTGTTATCTATTTTGCCCAATTGTAGATTAATGCATCTGAGCATGTTTAAGGTAGGCTAGGCTAAGCTGTATGTTAGATGTATTAAATGCATTTGAATTTATCAGGATGTAACCCCAAGTTAAGTCAAGGAGCATCTGTACTTTTATAACAGCTGAGTCTCAGTCGATTACAGCAGCTGAGCTTCAATCGCAGACAGCCAACTGATTCAAAGTAAGGCAAATGCTGAGGTGTAACAAATTAAGCGCCATACCTTGCTTCTGTTTTCTATAACGCTGCTTGACCACATTGCTGGTTGGAGTTTAGACCTGGCTGGTTCTGAGAGCTAACTGATATACATATATGTATGTGTGCATATATTGCTCAATTAAATTCTGCTAAATTTAACTTGTATTAACTTATTTTCTTATAAGAGTGAAGAAAAATCAGACAAGATGTCCACTATCATGGAGTTTACATTAAATCATGGGCAGACAGAAAGCAACCAAACACCTACAGAACTAATAAACTAAATGCTACAAAGAAAACATAAAAAGTACTATTTAATACAGAACCTGACCAGACCTGCCACGGAGGCTCCCACTTAACTGAGGAACTTTTGAGGCATTCCAATATCCCAGGGCAAATGCTGCAATGGTGGAATAAACAGTTAAGAGGAGAATAGTTATTTGTGTATTATTTTTCATTGTATTTATTTTTTTCCCCAATATTTTCAAGATAAGTGACACAAGGCCAACTGGTTAGAATCAGAGAACAAGTGGGAACATGGTAGAAGAGAGAGAATTAAGCAGAAGTAGAACCTATGACTTCTATGAACTATGTCTGATTTTAGTCTTTATGTTTGGGATTTGAAATGGGAAAGTGACACAATCATTTTTAAGAGAAACTTGGACCAAATCCAGATGACAGGGTGGAAACAATGACTAAAAATGGTCAGAAAGGTAGAAACGCAACTACCAGAAAAGGTCACTTAAGTCCAAAAGTGGGGGGAATTTCAAGATTTCCCAACAAGGTCTAACATTACAAAGACATCAAGTTAGAAAAATGAAGAACCACATGCATTTAATGAGGAAGTACCTCCTGAATTTCTGTGTAGAAGTATCCACAGTGGATTGATTCCAGGAGCCCCCTCAGATACCAAAATCCTCAGATGCTCAAGTCCCTGGTATAAAATGGCATAGTACTTTTAAATAACCTACACACATCCTCCCATATACTTCTCTAGGTTACTCATAATACCTTAGAAATGTAAATGCTACAAACAGTTGTCATATTATTATTATTATTTTTGAGTTGGAGTCTCACTCTGTCACCCAGACTGGAGTGCAGTGGCCGCTCCCGGCCACCGCAGCCACAACCTGCTGGGCTCCGGCAATCCTTCCACCTCAGCCTTCCAAGTAGCTGGAACTACAGGCGCGCACTACCATGCCCGGCTAATTTTTGATTTATTGTAGTGATGAGGTCTCGCCAAGTTGCCCAGGCGGGTCTCGAACCCGCGGGCCAGGCAATCCACTCACCTCAGCCTCCCAAAGTGCTGGGATTACAGGCTGAGCCACCGAGCCCAGCTTATTATTTTTATTTGTATTATTTTTCATTGTATTTATTTTTTCCCCAATATTTTCAATCTGCACTGATAGGTAATTCACAGATATGGAGGGCTGACTGTATACTATCACCACAATCTAAGGTATTGTTAGTACCATTTTATCTATGTACTGTTACTAAATAAGGTCTAGAAAACTTATTTATTTAAAGTCACACTGCTAATAAATGGCATAGCCAGAATCTAAATTCAGCACAATCTAAGGTACTGTTAGTCCCATTTTATATATGTACTGTTACTAAATAAGGTCTAGAAAATGTATTTATTCAAAGTCACACTGCTAATAAATGGCATAGCCAGAATCTAAATTCATATGTTCCCAACTCCAAATCTCATGCTGCTAATGAGATGACTGCCAACATAAGTTTCATTGAAGTGCAGATGCATAATCATTCTAGACCAGCACTATTTAATAGAAATTTCTGCCATAAAAGAAATGTTCTTAATCTGTGCTAACACAGTATCTGCTAGCTATAAATACTGTGAATGAAGAACTAAATTTATATTTTTATTTAATTTTAATTAACTTTATTTAACATTTAAACAGTCACATGTAGCTAATGTCTATTGACTTAGACATCACAGAACTGTAGTGACTGAAAAACAAGAAATGAGTCAAGAGAAATAATAGTCAAGAAGTAAGGTAATAGTCAAAAAGACAGAGCTGAAGTACTCCCGTGTTCATAAGTTCACTCTTTACTTGAGAAAGATTATAAATTAGCTTATAATTCAAGAAATTATGTTAGGAACATAGTCACACCACGAACATATATATAATCACAGACTTCTCTTATTATCCATTATCACCTGTTTTTCCTGAAATTCCAACTTTTATTAAAGACTGTCTTACAACAAATATAAAAGGATGCCAGCTTATTGCATACTTAAAATAAGAGCTTGCTTGTGGCAACACATTCATAAGGATATGGGGAAAAAAGCATCCCTGAAACTAGATAGATTAAGGATAAATAAAAGTGTTAACGGGTAGCTCTAATAAAGGCCAAGGGTAAAGGTTTGATCCATTTTACAGGCTGTTATGCTTAATCCTATCGCACCTAAGTTTTACGATGCATACTTAATGCTAACATACAAAGAAACTTGGCCGAAGTACCAGGGGATTTCATAATATTATTGAAAAAATGAGTCAACATGACATCTACAAAAATTTTGGGGGGGATACCAACAGGGCTACCATGTGGCCCTCCTTATGATATCCATATGAAAGGGCCAGTTTACAGGCGTGGTGGCTCAAGCCTGTAATCCCAGCACTTTGGAAGGCTGAGGTGAGGGGACTGCCTGAGCCAACGGGTTTGAGAACAGCCTGGACAACTTGGCGAGACCTTATCTCAACAATTAAAAAAAAAAAATTAGCCAGGCGTGGTAGCACATGTCTGTAGCTCCGACTACTAGGAAGGTTGAAGCAGAAGGATCACCTGAGCCCAGCAGGTCAACGCTGAGGTGGCCGTGAGCATGCCACTGCACTCCAGCTTGGGCGATGGAGTGAGACTCCAACTCAGAAAAAAAAAGGGCCAGTTTAAAAAACAAAACTCTCTGAGGAAGGAAAGAACAGTAATCTATAACTTATTGAATTACTAGCACTAAATTTTAAATAATTTCCTTTAAAAATTATCAAAAGTTTTAAATATTTTATAATGCTAAACTATAAAAAGACAAACTCAGAAACACTTTTCACATCTCACTTATCAAAATTTTATTCCTGCACCAGACCTATACATTAGCTATAAGTATACTGTCAACTCATAAACATGAAGGGAATCTGGGAATCTAAGGGAAAAATTCAGAAAGGGAAGAGTAGTTGGGGGCTACTGGAGAAAAGCCTTATTTGGAAGGGTAAAAATGAGAAAGAAATGTTCATCTAGTAAGGTTGAGTTAACGATGTTTTATCCACTATACTTCAGAAGTCTTTTTCTCTGAGAATTATTTATCCATGTAATGTTTAATAAGATGTTAAGTGGAAGCTGGGCTCGGTGGCTCAGCCTGTAATCCCAGCACTTTGGGAGGCTGAGGTGAGTGGATTGCCTGAGCCCGCGGGTTCAAGACCCGCCTGGGCAGCGAGACCTCATCTCTACAATAAATCACAAAATCAGCCGGGCATGGTAGCGCATGCGTGTAATTCTGGCTACTTGGAAGGCTGAGGCGGAAGGATCGCCCAAGCCCAGCAGGTTGAGGCAGCGGTGGCCAGGAGTGGGCCACTGCACTCCAGTCTGGGTGACAGAGTGAGACTCCAACTCAAAAAATAAAATAAAATAAAATAAAATAAAATAAAAATAATGTAGAACTACCTTTAAATCCAATCACCAGTGTGGGTCATCCTTCATGACTTTCCTCATAAGTAATTTCTAACTCTTTCAACTCTATATTTAAAACGTCTCCATCTGTATTCACTTTTGAACCTTTTAAGTTCATACTGGTAATACTACAGAGCAGTATGCCAATGTACAATTTCCACCCTTTACAAATCACTCACCACCTTACTTCCAGATTAAGCTAAGGTTCCCCAATGGGATCAAACTGCAGTCAAACAGTTAAGGTCATTTACAGCAGTACATGACTTCTTTCCAGCCTAAACTGTTAAACCTACAGAATAGTTTTCATCTTTACCTCCTTCCCTTTCATGTTAAAGGATGAGAAAAATCCCTCTTCTAAAGATTCTGTCTAAACCTCCTTGGAGACATCAAATTTATCAATAATCCCATCTTTTCTCTTTAAAAGAATTCAGTGAACCTCTCTCTCTTTCCTGGCTTTTCTTTCGACCCCAAAATAGAACCTTCCTCAAACTCCAAGCTTTCATTTTCTCTCCTATTCAAAATGTTAAAGAGCTGTCTAGCCAGGCCCGGTGGCTCAGCCTGTAATCCCACACTTTGGGATGTTGAGGTGAGTGGATTGCCTGAGCCCGAGGGTTCGAGACCCGCCTGGGCAACTTGGTGAGACCTCATCTCTACAATACATTAAAAAAAAAATTAGCCGGGCATGTAGCATGCGCCTGTAGTTTCAGTTACTTGGGAGGCTGAGGCGGAAGGATCACTGGAGCCCAGCAGGTTGAGGCTGCAGTGGCCAGAAGCATGCCACTGCACTCCAGTCTGGGTGACAGTGAGACTCCAACTCAAAAAAAAAGAGCTGTCTAAAGTCAATATCTAGCCACCCATTTATTATTCAACTCACTACACATCCTGGCTTTCTTTGCCACCATTACAATAAACTACTATTGTCCAAGTCATCAGCACTTTTCTGACAGTTTCAAAAGACATTTTAAAAACATCTTTCCTAGCCGGGCTCAGTGGCTCAGCCTGTAATCCCTCACCTTTGGGAGGCTGAGGTGAGTGGATTGCCTGAGCCCGCAGGTTCGAGACCTGATCTCTACAATAAATCAAAAAATCAGCTGGGCATGGTAGCACATGCCTGTAATTCCAGCTACTTGGAAGGCTGAGATGGAAGAATCGCTGGAGCCCAGCAGGTCGAGGCTGCGGTGGCCGGGAGCAGCCACTGCACTCCAGTCTGGGCGACAGAGTGAGACTCCAACTCAAAAAAAAAAAAAAAAAAAAAGAAAAAGAAAAACATCTTTACTGATCTCTGCAGTATCTAATCACTGCTGACTCCTTCCTTCAATCTGACATCACACTGCTAATTTTGCAACTATCTCTCTATTCATTCTTAGACAAACTTCACAGGCTTCGTATCAACTACTTGCCTCTTACATGCAGTGTTCATTAGAGTTCACCTTCTTCATTTCTCACTTATTATTCTCTCTATAGGATTATAACCAGTTTCATGCCTTCAACTACTACCTAATACAAATACACAGACAACACTCAAATCTTTAATCTGGCCAGGCATGGTGGCTCACACCTGCAATCTAGCACTTTGGGAAGCGGAGGGGGGAGGACTGCTCAGGAGTTCAAGACCAGCCCAGGAGTTCAAGACCAGCCCAGGTAACATAGTGAGATCTCATTCCTACAAAAACTTTTAAAAACTGGCCAGGCATGATAGCATACTCAGGAGGCACTGAGGTAAGGATCACCTGAGCCCAGAAGACTGAAGCTGCAATGAGCCATGATTGCGACATTGCACTTGAGCTTAGGTGGCAGAATGTGATCCCAACTCAAAATTAAAATAAAAATTTAAAAAGTTAAAGTTTGGGTCTGAAAAAAAAGGATTAATCCAAGCGTTAACCATAACAACCTAGATGACCCATGACTACTTTAAATTCAACATGTCCAAAATAGAAATCCTCATCACTCTCCAAATCTCCTAGAAGAATGTGCATTCCTAACAAGGTCCCAGATGATGCTGAGGCTGCTAATCCAGAATCCACATCTTGAGAATCAATGCCCACATTGCCTCTTCCTATCTCCAGGGTAACAGTTCCTTTTATTTACAATGCAGGAGGCATTGTAAATATTTCACAACCCTCTAGCTTATTGAACATGGAATCTTGCGACATATCATTCCAAGCATTAATTACCAAATGATAAGAAAAGACTAGAGATGAAACAATGGTCATTCCAACAAACTGGTAGTTACCTGAGGACAAGGACAATATTTCCCATGTATCCCTAAAATCTAACCTTACTCAAGTAGGTGCTCAATAAGTGTTTGTTTAGTGGATAGCATTATTATCTATGTAGTCACCAAAACCAGAAACCAAAGCAGAATTCACCACTCCTTTTCTTCCCCATAATCCAACAGTTACCAAGTCCTTTCTTTTACCTCCTAAATGTATCTTCTATCAGGTCCCTCCTATCCATCTGCACTGAAACTGTGTTCTTTCAGGCCCTTATTTCTCACATGAATTACTGTAATTATTTCTTAATCTCCATGTCATCTATTATACGGATGGCTATCAGACTAGTCTCTTTTAAAAAGTAAATGAGACAATATCATTCTCTTTAAAAACAATAGCTTCCCATTACCTTAAGGAAAAATAAAATAACTCCTTCATGATATGCAAGTCTAGGATCCAGCTTCAATCTACCTGACACTAACCCCTCTTCTCTCCAGCCATGCTAAATACTTTAGTTCTCTGTATAGCTTCTCATGCCTCTCTTATTTTGAACATAAGCTACCTGGAGTGCCCCACCCCACTGGTTAAATACTCATCCCTTTTAAGACTCAGATCAGGTACCATCTCTTCAGGAAGCCTTCTTTCTGAGTGACATTCACCTCCAATTTGGATTAAGCCTTTTCCCCCTACCAATGTGCTTTTACAGTACCCTATGTTTAGTTTATTACTAGCACCTATCACACTGAATAATCAGTCTTGTTCACACCACTTGATTAAGTCCCTTGGAATAACAATCATGTCTTATGTTTGTATAGTTAGTAGCAGACATATTAACAGACACAACTAAAATTTAAATAAAGACATTCCTGGTTGGGCACAGTGGCTCACGCCTACAATCACAGCACTCTGGGAGACCAAGGTGAGAGGATTGCCTGAACTCACAGGTTTGAGACCAGCCTGGGCAACTTGGCAAGACCTCATCTTTACAATAAATAAAAAAAAAAATTAGGCAGGCAGGGTGGCACGTGCCTGTAATTCCAGCTACTTGGAAGACTGAAGCAGAAAGACCACTTAAGCCCAGCAGGTTGAGGCTGCGGTGGCTGTGAGTGTGTACTGCACTCCAGCCTGGGCAACAGAGCGAGACTCCAACTCAAAAAAAAAAAAAGTGACGTTCCTTGATACTCTTTAAACCATGGCTCTCAAAATTTAGCAAACATCACAATCACCTGAAAGACCTAAACAACCCAGTCTGTTTGGCTCATCTCCTGAGTTTTGGATTCAGTTGTTCCAAGGCAGGGCCTGAAGATTCTAGATGATGCTGTTGCTGCTGCTTAAGGTACCACATTTTAAAAATTGGTGCTCCAAAAATACGTTGCCTCTTCCTGCCTTTAGGATTTAAAATGTCCTTTTCTAGATGCCTCCAACTCTGCCTACTACAATCCTCATCTTTTTAGACTCACCTCATTCATAAAACTTTCCCTAATCCCACATGAAACTGATCTTGCTCCTTTCTCAAATTCAATCAGGCTTTATGTATATTATTCATATGACACTCATCATACACTAGCTTATTTCAGTTATTGGCATTTGTCTTATGTTCTCTTCTTAAATGAAGGTAGGAAACCTGTCTTAATCTTTGTAATATCTTCCACAACAGACAGCACAGTAAGCAGGCAAAATCCACAGGTATCTGTGGATATAAATGAATCCCTGTGGCTTACCCCAGACTTTGGGCCCAGGGTCTGACTTGTTTAATCCTCCTGGCCAAAGATGACTTCCTTATACTGCCTCACTATATGTGACAGACGCCTGATCCTTCCATACTTGTCTAACCTTCTCATTGCTGACTGACCCTTAATCAGTTTCTTTACCTTGTACCCTGAACCATTTTAATTTTCTCATCCACTATGGGACAATTTTCCCAAGACAGATGTGAATTTTAATTCCTGCTGACCATAAGACAAGTTCCTTGTTTTTCCTTTTAAAAAGTAGCCTTCCTTTATCACAGAATCTGAACTAGAATATGTTGTAAACAACTCTACATACACCATAGCTAATGAAGACAGCAATAAATTTATTCTAAGTTTTATTAATAGTTACAGATTGTGAAAATGAAGACTTTAATGAAAAATTGAAAAACACAAAGACATAAAAAGGCCTTTATAAAATGTAAGGCTGTCTTAAGAAACAAAGCTTAAAACAACTGATAATTCCCTTTACACCATGTTCATATAAGCATTCAGAACAAAATTCATATTATCTACTCAAAAGAAACAGAAAAAAACCTGGTCAGGGAAAATTCCTAGGCACTCAATACTCACAGATTTTTAGAGACACGTTACCTTAATTCCCCCGATGCTCAACAGTTTAAAACTCAAATAGGGTTGAAGGGAGGGAAAGACTTTAACTCTCAGGAAGAAAAAGAAATAAACTACTTTTAAGGCAGCAACTAAAACTAATACTATCAAGCCTTTTTACTTTCTCCTACTTGAATTAACCAGTGACATTTCATAAATACTTTAAAGCCTGTAGACAAAAAATGTAAACATGGTCATGATAGCAAGAGTTCTAATAAAGATTTTCCAAAAAGGTGTGAAAATTTTCAAAATTATATTTTCAATCAACTAGAAAAATTAACCAGCTCATGCCAAAACCTGATTTACTTTAGTTAACCAATGTCCCATACGGTAAAGTAGAATTATAGAGAAGGTCTTGATACTTTCGAACCAATGTTATAGTCAAAAGACCAAAATAACCCTAAAATTGGGACACTACTGTCAGCATGAATTATGCAGGTCCTGAAATGTTATTGGGATGACAAAAGAGAAAAAAGCCAAGGGAGATTTAGAAAATAAATACTGAAGAAAAAGTTAGAAAGAAAAGAAAAATAGTGCCTGGCAGAAAACAATATTGTATGGTACACCTTAAAATATTTTAAAAGTTAAAACACCAAGTAGCAGGAAGATACGATTTAAGAGTTAAAGGAAGATTTCACAAATTCAGTCTGTTTTTCAAAAAAAGGGGTGTAAGTGCACCACAAGGGTAGTAAGAACCATTTGGAAACCAGATCACTTTGCTGTACAACACAAAAACAACAAATAGCTAGAGCACTGTTCCTCCAAATGTAATGTTTATAAATATAAGTAAAAACCATCCCTACCATGAACAAAGATCTTCAAGATCCTGACCTTCAAGTAAAACCACATGCATAAGGAATCTCTATTAAAGCACTGAAGTGCAATTTCTAATTTCAAAAACCTATGCCAACAAAAATGCTGTACTAAGAATGGTTATGATCTCTCTGAGGCGTTTTCTATAATAGTCCAGAAAAGGCTGTTGTCTCCGAGCAGTCTCTCAAGTTGTCAGGGAAAACTTCCTTTATCAAAATCATGAGTTCTTTATTTGTTAATTCTGTTCTTAATCTGAGTTTTGAGTACATCAATAAGCACACTTATTCATTTGCCCTATATTTTATTTTTTTGAGTCGGGGTCTCACTGTTGCCCAGGCTGGAGTGCAGTGGCACGATCACGGCTACCAGAGCCTCGAACCCCTGATGAGCTCAAGCAATCTTCCCGCCTCGGCCTCCCAAAGTGCTGGGAATACAGGCGTGAGCCCGGCCCAGCCCTATATTATAAATAAAGGCTGACTTACTTGAATATTGCAATTTCACTTTCTTCCCTTACAATCACCACCAAACTGATTTTAAATTGCAAGCGCCAGAATGTATCCACTAAGCCACCAAACATTCTGAAATACCTGAATTCTATATACAGGGTAGAATACCACACAATTAAAAGGTGCAAGAAATTCCTCAACGTCCGCAAGTCTAAAAAACCTTCTGACAACGTTCGAAGACTTTTCCGAGAAAGCCTAACCACCGAACCCCACGCTGGAATATCTGGTATAGAAGAAACAGCATTCTGAACTTTTCTCCTCGTGTACAAACTCTTGCTTACAAAGAGGAAACGACAAGGGCTACCGGAGCGAGAGCCGGTACCGTAACCGGCTGAAAGGGCGTCGTTGATTTCTTGGCTACAGGGACAGAGGCGGGAGACACACCCCTAGCGTCGGTCGGAAACACTACAGCAGCGAATTCTACCTAGGGATTAATGCGAGGGTAAGGAAAGACAAATTTAAATCGCCATGATTCAAAAACAACCACCCCAGAAGAGAGACACACGAAGGTAACAAAGAGAATGGAAAATCCTCGTTAGTAAGAAAGCATTAAAAAAACCAATATCCCCACTTCCCCAAGACCTAGTTCGCCTATGTTTTAATGAATCTACACCTTGGACCTTTCCGGTTCGCCAGTGCAGACAGAAAAGCTGCCGCGAAAAGAAACCGCGAAGGGTTGCAAACAGCAGCGAAACAAACGCTAACGGGAGAGGGGAAGGAAGTGGCAGGATTCCTACCAAGACTCAAAGTCTGAAAACCGGGCGAGGGAGAGGGGGCAGCTCTGGAGAGAAAGTGGTTCTTACATAAAGCGCCATTTGCCACCTATTATGATCGGCAAAGGCTCCCAAGGTACTCTCCAACTTGAGAACAGGGTGAGTCCGGAGAGGGAAGCAGGGGCTCCACGTGGAGGAGGGTCGGGAGAGAAGCAACGAGGGGCGACAGGGGGGCAGCGCCCGGCTGACGGCGGGCGAGGGGG
>NW_007033074.1:159782-161704 GCF_000164805.1 Carlito syrichta | reverse complement strand
CGCCGCGGCGCTCTGGCGAGCTCTGGTTGGGGAGCGCGAGCGCGCGCGGACCACGTTTGCCCCTTCGCCGGCGGCCCCTTGCGTGCGGTGCGGGGGGGCTGGGGGGCGGAGGCCAGGGGCGGGGGCGCAAGGCCGTGACGTCACGTGGCGGAGCCCTTCCTGTCATGTGGCTGGAGGCGGCAGGGCGGGGAAGGAGGAAATCGAGGGTTCCCCGGGAGGGAGGAAACGCCAGGGGCGCGGGAGCAGCGAGCCAAGGGGACCTCGGGCGCTGCAGTGGAAGCCTTGTGGGAGAGGAGGAACAGATGGGCGGTCTCGGTGTCAGAACCACCCGGACGCCACAACAACAAAAGAGGAAAAGTCCAAGTCCTGGGGCTAGAGGGAATCAAAGGTATCTTTGCATCTGCGTGCCCACTTGGACCCGCTGCTGAATTGCACGGCACGTCAGGGCTGTTGTCACCCGGGTGCGGCACCCAGGCCCGCCCTAGTGTAAACTGGCAGAGTCAAGAGAGGTTGGAAAGTCAGGGAGGAGAGTCAAAGCTGGCGTAGTTCGTGGGGGAGAGCCTGGACAGATGAGTGGAAGGGCTGCTTTCCTCTCCCGCAAAGACTTTCCCACCCTGCTCTGCATTTTCCATAAGCCTCCCCACTGCCCTTTGGCGGGGTTCAGCAGTGTTTTTGAAAAAAACTCGAAGACAGATTGCCCACTTATCCTTTTAGTATGTTGTATCCGCTCTGGTGGCAATTACCTTCCCAGAAAATTCAAGCAATAAGAAAGGAAGTCCAGAAAAACATAAGAGGAAAGTTATGTTCAGGAGAAGAAATAAAGCTGGCAGGAGAGATGTGATGAGAATAAGGAAGAAATCATTTTGCAACTGTTTTAACCAGATATTCTTTTAGACGTCTTAATAACCGCGGGCATCGTGTTTTGGGAGGGGAGGATGTTTCTGAGTGATTAGAAACTCCTTATTCATAAATCTTTTCAGTACTTTTGTAACAAGCCACAGTGTTTTAAAAGCAGTCTGTTAATGCTCCTTACATGAGCACTTTATTCTTTTCCTGTGCTAGTTACTTTTCCGTATGATGACCTCGTATCTTTTCTAATAAAGGCTCAATAATGGGCCCTAGGTGTGTGTATACACCTTTCCCCCCTTCCCCTCTGCCCCTCTTCCTCTCTTCCCCCTTCCCTCTCCACTTTGTGTATCAGGATGAATGAGGTAAAGTAACTTAGACGTAAGCTGTGTCACAGTGTATGTATCAAGGAAAGGCCAAGAAGTGACACTTCTTCCACCATCTGATCTGAGTTACTTGACTTTTGGTTTGACGCTAATGTGTTACAGAACAGTTACAGAAAGGTCCGTAAGTTATATGTGTGCACAATTTTCTAAAAATTTTATTTTAGTTTTTTATCATAAAATTAAGATATGTTCTTTTTTAAAAAGAAAAAGTACTATATGAAAAATTCCTCCTCAACTCCACTTCAGAGATAATCATGGTAACTGCATTTGTGTGTCTCTTAGTTTCAGTGAAAACCAAATTATCGTTTTGACTAAGGGTTGCTTACTAAGAAGAAATTTGAGCTATGTGTAATACAGTTGATGTAAAGTAACCCATAATTTTGTTATGTTGGAGGCAATTAGACTATTCTAAATCCAGAGAGAGAAGTAAACCCAAAATAAACCTGCAATACCCAAGTTTTGTCCCTTAAGACCAGGAAAAAAAGGTATAAGTAGTTATTATTCTTTTTGTCTCTTTCTATTAAGTTTTGGTGTAAAGCTTAACATGAGAGGGAACAGCTACTAAATGTCCTGCTAAAGGCATGCATGTTTTTGTTTTGTTTTGTTTTGTTTTGTTTTGTTTTGTTTTGTTTTGTTTGAATTGGAGTCTCACTCTGTCACCCAGACTGGAGTGCAGTGGCCGCTCCCGGC
>NW_007033074.1:147313-159762 GCF_000164805.1 Carlito syrichta | reverse complement strand
TCACCTCAGCCTCCCAAAGGCGCGGGATTACAGGCTGAGCCACCGAGCCCGGCTGGCATGCATGTTTTAAACTAGATTAAATTAAGAGGCAATGGACACATCTTTGTGGCTTATTTTTCCTAGAAAATTTAGCAACCAAAAAATGATTATCAGGAAGTATTATGTCATATAAGTTGAAAAAAGAGACACTTAAGGCAAGGATACCAGTTTCAAAAATGGTAATAGGTAAGCGTGAGGTGAGGAGGAATACCAGTGCCAGAGGAAATAAGGGGTGACTATGAAAGATACAAGGCAGACTGGGCATGGTGGCTCATGCCTATAATCCTAGCACTTTGGGAGGCCAAGGTAAGAGGATTGCTTGAGCCCAGGAGTTTGAGACCAGCCTAGGCAGCACAGCAAGTCCTCTTCTCTACCAAAAAAAATTAAAAATTAGCCAGGCATGGTGGCACATGCCTATAGTCTCAGCTACTTGGGAGGCTGAGGTAGAAGGATCACCTGAGCCCAGGAGGTCGAGGCTGCGGTGAACTGTGATCATAAGAAATAAAAATGGCCGGGCTCAGTGGCTTAGCCTATAATCCCGGATTTTGGGAGGCTGAAGTGAGTGGATTGCCTGAGCCCGTGGGTTTGAGACCCGCCTGGGCAACTTGGCGAGACCTCATCTCTACAATAAATCAAAAAATTAGCCGGCGTGGGAGTGCGCACCTGTAGTTCCAGCTACTTGGAATGCTGAGGCGGAAGGATCGCCAGAGCCCAGCAGGTCGAGGCTGCAGTGGCCGGGAGTGGCCACTGCACTCCAGTCTGGGCAACAGAGTGAGACTCCAACTCAAAAAAAAAAAGAAAGAAAGAAAAAATGGTCAGAAATAGTAATGGCAATTATAGAAAATGGTAATACTATTAAGAGAAATACAGAAGTCAGGAGAAGTTTGGTTATTGAATGAGAAGAGATGTGTTTAGATTTAAAGGTGCAAAGTCTGAGTTACTGATGACCTGTCCAAGTGGAAGCACCAAAATAGAAACTAGAAGTTTAGGTTAGAAAGAAATAGAGATGTGAGAATCAACTTTAAAACAGAGATTAAAACTGAAATCTTCAGATGTTTCCTTATTCAGTGATAGAAGAAAGGGGAGACCCGGAGATAGTAATAGAGCTGCTAGATAGAAAGACAAAGGAAAATAAAGGTTTAAGAAAAAGCAAAGTTTACAGTCATTTTCGACCATAGGCAGCCTCAGACTTCAATGTCTTAACAGTTATCTTTAAGACGTTAGAAATAACAGGACGTCATATCATCTGTTGAACTTCAAGATCATAGTGATATTCAGGAAGCTGACTTGTTCTTAAAGGACTGATCACTGTCATTTATGTATAATATTTAAGAGTTGCAGAAGAAACAAATTACCATTCCTTTAGTTGTTTAAGGTATTGTAGTAGTGAAAATCCACTTTTATTCATGATTATATTTACAAATGCCTACTATTTATTTAGTTTAAAATACGCATGCTTAATTTATTTAGTTTAAAATATGCATGCTTTTAGCAAGACTATTTGGTAACTGTTCCCTCTGAAGCTACAGTGTGGTATCTACTATGTAGAAACCATGTTCATACACAGTAAGAAAATGTCAGTTAAAACTGAGTCAATTAAAAACACTTGAAAGCAATGTTTGTTCCTTTTTAGTACACATATTTTTGTTGTTGTTAATACAGATTTAGAGGAAGCATCAACCTCTCCTCCTAGATAGACTATATGCCCTGGTTCAGGAATCCCAGATTTAAGAATACTTTGTACCTTTTAACCACATAGTTTCACATCACCAACGTCCCTTGTCAATGAGCACTGAGGTTGCTAGATCATCTTCCATCCTAGAATCCTTTTTTGTAGTGAGGAGGAAGCAGGACTGCAAGCTAGCCCCTTGCTCCAGGGTGTGGTCAAGGAAGGGCTTGCTGGCACCTGAGATGGCAGGAGAAGTGGGTCATCCCCTTCTTACTAAGCAGCAGAGGTTTGTGCCAAGGATTCTAAATTCCATCTTGGAAACTCATTTCTCCATAGAAACCCTTTCACAAAAAGTTCTATAAACAATGGGCTTCCTAGAAAAAGCCTACTTAAGTTATAATGTAGCTGGAATTCTGTATATTTGCTATTAAAAACTTAATAGTCAAAAGCAATACTCTTAAATAAATTTATCTTTGTAAATCAGAAGGTTTAGAAAAACTGTATCCCAAGTATGGGATAGATTTTTTTTTAATTTTAAGCATAGCTGCTTTTTAAAAGTATGGACTTCATATAACTTTTCCAGTTACCACAAGATAATTAACACTGAATTTTGTTCAGAATAAACATATTAGTTACTTTTTAGATGAAGCACAAAGTAGGACAATTTTTATACTAGGAAAGTGTTCCTAACAAATATTAAACGATAAATTTGTTACAAAGCTGTTTCCATATTCTATGTTGGACCAAAAAGAAGCACAGGGAGAGACTTCCTAAATTTTATTCCTAAACCTCTTGCATTCACATCTAATTTCATTTATTGGAAGAAAAACCCACAGTGTTTTAAATGCAGTTTATTAATGCTCTTTCCATAATCAGCTTTATAATTTTTCTATGCTAATTTTTTTATATGTGAGTATGCTACAATTGGGTAACTATCTGCATAAGAATACTGTTGAAATCAAGAGAGGGAGGACAGAGATCAGAGAGCAAAAATATTATAGCACTAGGCCAAAGGCAGACCTAAAAGTAACACCAACACCTGAGTGGTAGAAGAAAAGATGAGAAATTATCTGCATAAGAATAACTGTTGAAATCAAGAGAGGGAGGACAGAGATCAGAGAGCATAAATATTATAGCACTAGGCCAAAGGCAGACCTAAAAGTAACACCAACACTTGAGTGGTAGAAGAAGAGATGAGAAATTTGGTAGACCAGCCAGAAGGGCAGGAGACCCTGCAAGGATGCCCTGGAAGCTGAAAGGAAGGAATTCAAGATCAAAGGCTGATTAACATCATCCAGTGCTGCTGAGGGGCCCAGTAGTGTGGTCAAAAAGACCAAGACAGATGGAGGTGTGCAGACAATTGGTTTACATTCATATATGTCCATGGAGGTGTCCTAGATTATATCTAAATTGGAAGTCTCACTAGTTTATTTGGTCTCTTGCACATAAAAGTTAATACCATTAGCCGGGCATGGTAGCGCGCGCCTGTAGTTCCAGCTACTTGGAAGGCTGAGGCGGAAGGATCGCCAGAGCCCAGCAGGTCGAGGCTGTGGTGGCCGGGAGCATGCTACTGCACTCCAGTCTGGGCAGTAGAGTAAGACTCCAACTCAAAAAAAAAAAAAGGTTAATACCAAGAAAAAGGCCAATTATTCGGACTGTGTATTTCCATTTTACTAGCTTACTAAGAGCATTTGCTTTATAGCTTTTCTTAAACATAACAGAAAATATTATATACATGTAAAAAAAAAATTACAGCACTAGAGAAGACCTTTCTGTCATACTTGTTCACTCACTAATACCTCTATACTCTAAAAAATATCTGCCTGCAAGCTCCACACATTAGTCAGTGTTCAAGTCTGGAATGAGACCCTGTTCTCTTTTGCCTGACTTTGAACACTGGCTAATATCACCTCTAACTCCAGCCCAGTTCTGTGTGAATTTTGGATAGTCATCTACTCTAAGTCTGAGCTGTCTAATGTACTCAATAGCTACTTTTAGCTATTTAGAATCACATTAATTAAAATGAATAAAATAAAAATTTAGTTTTTCTGTCTTGTTGGCTAAATGTCAAGTACTTGATAGCCGCATACCTAATGGCTAGCATATTGGAAGTCACAGAAAGTTCAATTGGTCAGTGCTTATGTAAGTCCTTTATCTCAAGATATTTGTTGCCAATCATTAATATAGTGATTGTTTATTATAAGAGTAGGCACATTTCAGACATAATGAGTAAATTGAAACTACCTTAAGTGTCCTTTCATTTGAACAAATGAATAATTAACACTTTAAAAAAACACAAAAATATATCTGAGCAAATGAAAACACACTAATAATAGAATATATATACAGATACATGAGAGAGATCAAAGACAAACATGTTAAAGAATATTGTCAGTACTTTTGCCAAAATGCATATCTTCAATATCAAAATATGTTAAACAGTATATTGCAGCATCACATAACACTGCAATAAACATAACAGAAAATTTAAAATTTATAAAAAGATACTAACTACTGCACAGAGTTCATCATTAATTTACTTCATTAAGTTGTATTTCATTTTCACTAAAGATTTTTAGTGTTTGCTATAGTACAATTTCCATATTTTACCCACAGCATTAATATAGATTTCAAGTAGTAATCAGAACACTATAGAGAAACTTTAAGAATTAGGATTTCAGTTTTATATCCTAAAAATAACATTTCTTAGTATTGAATCAATACTTTGTGCATGCAGCATACTGAATTCAATTATTTCAATTGTCAGAATTTTTCTGAAGGTAGGCTGTAGCTTCCAAAGAGAAAAATAGTGCAGACTATTTTGGGAAGTAATGAAAATAAGTAAAGTAGCCAAAGAAGATTGGTTTGGCATAGAATATTCATTCATTAACTTAACTCATCCAATATTCGAAAAGGTATATATCCCAGGATCAAACTGACTAGGAAATGGAACAACACTTTACAGATTATAATTCACATGTGCCAGGAATTAATTGACTTTGGATGACAGACCTCAGAAGTCCCCACTGACTTGGGAATAAGGTGGCAATGCCACTACAATGTCATTCAGTTGTGAGTAAATCATCACTGGAACATAACTTAGGATGGCATTTTCTAGGTGAGGGTATGTAGACAGTGGAGGACACTGAGTCTATATATTAGGCATTTCTAATCTGCCTTTGCTTTTCCTTCTGGTTTTTTTTTCCCCCACCAAAGGGGATTACTTTGAATATTCCACGATTAGTTTTGAGCAAGCCTGTTCTCTCTCTTGCTTGACTTCAGACCTGGATAATTATTTAGTAACATAAATAAATAGAATAGCTTAATTCTTAATTCTTGGAGGGAGGGACTTTTGGATTGTCAACATGGTTATTATAGAAAATATTTTTTATTGTTTTTATTTTTTGAGTCAAGAGTCCCACTCTGTCGTCCAGGCTGTAGTGCAGTGGCAAGCTCTCACAGCCACCCCAGCATCGACCTGCTAGGCTCCGGTTATCCTTCTACCTCAGCCTTCCAAGTAGCTGGAACTACAGGCGTGCGCTACCGTGCCCTAATTTTTTTGTTTTCATTTGTGGAGACAGGTCTTGCCAACTTGCCTGGGCTGGTCTCGAACCCGCAGGCTCAGGCAATCCACTGGCCCCGGCCTCCCAAAGTGCTGGGATTACAGGCTGAGTCACTGAACCCAGCCAGGTGATCCTCTTGCCTCAGCCTCCCAAGCAACCGTTACTACAGGAGTGCAACACAACACCTGCTAATTTTTTTTTAAAATTTTTTTATTTTAAAAATGTGGAGTACAGGCCGGCTTAGTGGCTCAGTCTGTCATCCCAGCACTTTGGGAAACTGAAGCAAGTGGATTGACTGAGCCAGCAGGTTCAAGACCAGCCCGGGCACTTGGTGAGACCCAAATAAAAAAATTAGCTGAGCTTGGTAGCATGTGCCTGTAGTTTCAGCTACTTGAAAGGCTGAAGCGGAAGGATCGCCAAAGCCCAGCAGGTCGATCCTGGGGTGGCTGTGAGCGTGCCACTGCACTCCAGCCTGGACAACAGAGTGAGACTCCAACTAAAAAAAAAAAAAAAAAGATGTGGGGTACAATTCAGGGTTAAGTATACAAATGTTCACTACATAGGTACCCCTTGTTGATGAGGTGTGTCCCCACTCCCCCAGCAGTATCCTACTACAGCCACCCCACTACTGACAATCCTTTTCTTATAGTATGATAATTGTTCAAGGTCCACTTATGAGTGAGAACATTTGATACTCAGTTCTTTGTTTCTGTGACAGATCACTCAGTGTTATAGACTCTAAATCCATCCAAGTTGCTGTGATGTTCATAATTTTGTCCTTTATAACTGCATAATAGTCCATCGTGTATATGCACCACTTTTTTTATCCAGTCCTCTTTCAATGGGCAGCACAGTTGGTTCCATGTTTTTGCTATGGTGAACAATGCTGCAATAAACATGCATGTGCAGGTATCTTTTTCACAGTTTTTTTTTTTTTTTAAGAGACAAGATCTCACTAGGTTGTTTAGGCTGGTCTCAAGCTCCTAAGTGCAGCAATGCTGCCTCAGCCTCCCAAAGCGCTGGGATTACAGGCATGAGCCACCGTGCCCAGCCTCTAAATTAGAAATATCTCCTACTAAAAGAAAAAAAAATAAAGAAAGAGAGGGGGAGAGAGAGAGAAGGAGAAAGAAAGCCAGCCAAGCTCAGTGGCTCAGCCTGTAATCCCAGCACTTTGGGAGGCCGAGGGGAGTGGATTGTCTGAGCCCACAGGTTCGAAACCATTCCTGGCAACTTGGTGAGACCTCGTTTCTACAAAAAATCAAAACTTAGCTGGGTGTGGTAGCTCGAACCTGTAGTTCCAGCTACTTGGAAGACAGACAGCAAGATTGCCAGAGCCCAGCAGGTTGATTCTGGGGTGGCCGTGAGCGTGCCACTGCACTCCAGCCTGGGCAATGGAGTGAGAGTTCCAACTCAAAAAAAAAAGAATTGACTGGTTATATCAATTCTCTTTCTAATGATTTAAATTGCCATTTTTTTTTTAATTCAGGGCAAATTTACTGAAACCAAATTTAAAATATCCACTAACATAATATGTATAATGCCATTCTTCCAGGAACTATGAGTAACCAGAAAAAGATATTCTTCTTTTTTGAAGAAATACAATTGTAGAAATATATACAATATAATGTTGTAAATTGTGAATATACAGTATATGAGCCCTGCCTGTTTATTCAAAATTGTATCAATAAAATTAATCAGTATGCTTTTTAAAAATTATTTGCTCTTTTGAAAACAATGTGTAAATGTGTATAAGAGACACAAATGGATAGTACAGTAAAAAGATCTTATTATTTCTGCATAAATAATATATTGCCCTAGTGCTAAAATTCTCAAGGTCACAGCTAGAAATTGCAGCCTAGATACATTTTTTGTATTTTATCAGAATGAGGAAGTCAATTGCATTTCTAGGAAAATATTTTATTTAAAAATGACATATTTTTCAGTAAAAATTACCTGTTTGAAAAATATATTTTCTTCAGTGAACTTTATGGGCTCTGTGATTTAAAAGAGCATTTTCAATTTTTCATAAAACCAGAGTTCTCTTAACCACTCAAGTGACAAATCTGAAAGAGGAGAGACATCAACATATAAGCAGATCACCTGTGCCCAAAGCAGTGGAGTTTCAGGGTCCATTCTACTCTAGGCACAGATATTGTCAATGGTGATTTTGCTTACCTTCAATTTGTTTTTCCCATTGCATGTCAACATTTCTGCCCATTTTAGTTCTAAGACATCACTATACTCATTAATTACACTGCCTAAGCAGAGAAGACTCTTTTTCACCATCAAAGTATTTATAATTAACAGGACCTGTATCCTTTCGCCGCATCAGCATCCGTGTATAAGTACAGTTTGCCAAGAAAAAAAATAACTTTGCAAAAAATAACAGAAACAGTGAGGCATAAAAGAGGAAGCAGTAGAGCCTGCAGCATAGCAGTGGCATGTGGGTACTCCCAGAATCTCCTGCTGCCGCTATACCCTTCCTGATGATCTCTTCTCCTTTCTTGTCCCTACACTAATCTCAAGCCTAGATCTTGAAATTCTCAGCCTATCTCCACTTCCAACTCACACTCAGTCGCCAGGTCCCCTTCTTTCCTTGCTGCTTTTTATGGGATTCTATAAAACACTGATATTAGCAATTATAATGGATCTACCCAAAAGCCTGGGATTGGTTTTATTTGCAGAAAGCAGGTTACGGGAAGTAATTTAAAATTGGTTGTGCTGTCTGCAACAGTGGGTGAACAATTGTCCATGACAAAACAGAACCTCCATTAGGCATGCCGTTGAATACTGCAAAGAAAGAGTACTATCCACCATCATATATTGAAATCTGCTATTCGTACAAAACGTTATTGATGTTATAGAGGAAAAAACCTTCCTTCTGAGAAGCATAGAACCCCAGGATCTTCCTTTAAATGTGGATATATTTCTTAATTAATTAATTAATTTGTTTATTTTTGAGTGGGAGTCTCTGTCACCCAGGCTGGAATGCAATGGCACACTCTCGGTCACCACAGCCTTGACCTGCTGGGCTCAGGTGATTCTTCCGCCTCAGCAGTCCAAGTAGCTGGAACTACAGGCATGTGCCATCACGCCTGGCTATTTTTTAAAAATTTATTGTAGAAACGAGGTCTTGCCAGGTTGCCCAGGCTAGTCGTGAACCCCTGGGCTCAGGTAATCTTCTTGCTTCCATTTCCCAAAAGTGCTGAGATTTACAGGCATGAGCCACCACATTCAGCTATATATTTCTTATTTTTACTTTTCTTTTCTTTTTTTTTTTTTTTTTTGGAGTTGGAGTCTCACTCTGTCGCCCAGACTGGAGTGCAGTGGCACGCTCATGGCCTCCACAGCCTCGACCTGCTGGGCTCTGGCGATCCTTCCACCTCAGTCTTCCAAGTAGCTGGAACTACAGGCGCATGCTACCACGCCCAGCTAATTTTTTGATTTATTGTAGAGATGAGGTCTCGCCAAGTCGCCCAGGCGGGTCTCGAACCCGCGGGCTCAGGCAATCCACTCACCTTGGCCTCCCAAAGTGCAGGATTATAGGCTGAGCCACCGAGCCCGGCCTTTTTACTTTTCTAAGTTATACAGCAAAACAAGAATCTCTTCTTAACTATATATGATAAAGAGAGATTGCATAAAATGAAATGTATTGCATAATGGTATTCATTTTAAATTTAAATATGTAAATATTCAAGGTCTAATCGGTAATTATTCTCAATATGGAGTAAAATTTCATTAATCTGGACACCAGAGGTATAGAATCATTTGCCTTTGAGAAAAAGACTGGTATTTGGAGAGTCAGGATGAAAGAGATCCTGGTGTTCAAAGGATATGTGTTTAGGAATAAAGATTTATAGGATTGAGATCATGAGAGACATCTCAGAAGACTCAAATCAAGCAGTGGTAGAGATGGGCATGTTCTTATGATACGGTAACATAGGCATTGGCCAAAAGGGAGCTAAAGGATGTTTAGATAGTGGTGGATGGGAGGATCAAACACCATGAACAATGAGTTTAAGAACTTTGAACCCATAGCCAGGCTCGGTGGCTCAGCCTGTAATCCCTCGCCTTTGGGAGGATGAGGTGAGTGGATTGCCTGAGCCCGCGGGTTCGAGACCCGCCTGGGCAGGCGAGACCTCATCTCTACAATAAATAAAAAAAAAAT
Source organism: Carlito syrichta (assembly GCF_000164805.1). NCBI lineage: Eukaryota > Metazoa > Chordata > Mammalia > Primates > Tarsiidae > Carlito > Carlito syrichta. Next base: position 150,323 of record NW_007033074.1, on the reverse strand, counting down.
TAGCCGGGCGTGGTAGCGTGCGCCTGTAATTCCGACTACTTGGAAGGCTGAGGCAGAAGGATCTCCGGAGCCCAGCAGGTCGAGGCTGCGGTGGCCGGGAGCGGCCACTGCACTCCAGTCTGGGCAACAGAATGAGACTCCAACTCAAAAAAAAGAAAAGAAAACAAGAACTCTGAACCCCAATAGAGCACTCTAGGACCTAGTGTTGGTGGAAAAGCATTGAGGGGTTTGAGCCTGGCTAGTTAGCAGGGCATGAAGAATCATAGGTATGGCTGGAGGGCATGGGGATGTGTATTAATAAAGACACAGTTTTGATCACATTGAAGCCTCTACCATATGTTGTTTTTAAGTCTTCTCAGTTGACTGAGAATCATTTTGCAAGTCTAAAAAGAGTAAAGATTAAGTGCTGGAGTTGGAAGTTTAACATAGGTCTGTGTGACTCCAAAACCCAAGCTTTCTACCATTCTGCTGTTTGGTGCACAACTGTGGGGGTTGTGTGTGTGTATACACATGCATTATCTGTTATGCATTTCATTTTGTTTTTTTAAATAAAATGGGATCATGCTGTTGTGTATCTGTTTCTCTCACCAACTCTTGTGATCATGTAACACATTAGACTATGGAAAGATCTGGTAACAACAATTCAAGGTGCCTATCCCTAAGGCTAAGAACCATATATGAATAATAGTCAATTCCTTCCATAAAGAGCAGTCCCAGAAGGTCATACTAAAGCTACCAATGACTGGGTAATTAGTTTGTCAGACAGCAAACCCAGAAGTTGCGATGAGAAGGAAGATAATGGTCCAATTTATCTGACTTTGTACAAAAAGTCAAATCATGAAGACATTCATGACCACAAATTCACTAATGTTTTCTCGTTTGGAATGTTTTAGGATATTATGTAGGAATAGAAGAAATGCAGTTGTCTCTACTGCTTTATAAACAAGTGTTTCTACTCATTAGATGATAATATGCAATTGTAAATGTTTTAAAAAACACAATGTTGTTTACACAATAAGTAAATGTATTTCTAAAATACATAGGAAGCAGATATGTGGAGGAAGATAATGAATTTTTAAACTATTCTTTTTTGTTTAAACCACAACCATGCTTATGAACCCATTGCTTGAGCACATGATCTGCCGTAATGCTGTTTTATTGCTATATTTCAAAGTTGGGTTTGTGATTATGTAAAATAAGGTATTGACATGAAAATCTGATGAGAAAAATATTTAAAGAAACAATTTTTATTACTCAAATCTCCAACTACGTAAGTTTAGCTGTTACTCTTTTTTTTTTTTTCCTTTTTTTGAGTTGGAGTCTCACTCTGTTGCCCAGACTGGAGTGCAGTGGCTGCTCCCGGTCACCGCAGCCTCGACCTGCTGGGCTCCGGCGATACTTCCACCTCAGCCTTCCGAGTAGCTGGAACTACAGGCATGTGCTACCATGCCTGGCTAATTTTTTGGTTTATTGTAGAGATGAGGTCTCGCCAAGTTTCCCAGGCGGGTCTCAAACCCATGGGCTCATGCAGTCCACTCACCTTGGCCTCCCAAAGCACTGGGATTACAGGCTGAGCCACCAAGCCCGGCAGCTGTTACTCTTTTAATAAAATCCATGAAGTCCATTATAGAGAACAGGGCAATAAGCAGTTCATAAGTGAAAGAGCCTAAAGGAGGAAACATAAGAAAACATAGAATAGGAAGATATATATTTTTACGTGACCTTTGTGCAGACTTCTTCTTCTCTTATCCAGAAAGTCTACAAGATCATTTAGAGGTAAGAGGGGGAGCATGTTATAGTGATTTTTGAAATGTGAAACTTTTTATTACTGTCTATTTAATATTGTACTTCCTATTTCACACTTTCTTTTTTTTTTTTTTATTTGAGTTGGAGTCTCACTCTGTCGCCCAGACTGGAGTGCAGTAGCCGCTCCCGGCCACCGCAGCCTCGACCTGCTGGGCTCCGGTGATCCTTCCGCCTCAGCCTTCCGAGTAGCCGAAATTACAGGCATGCGCTACCACGCCCCGGCTGATTTTTTGATTTATTGTAGAGATGAGGTCTCGCTGCCCAGGCGGGTCTCGAACCCACGGGCTCAGGCAATCCACTCACCTCAGCCTCCCAAAGGCGCGGGATTACAGGCTGAGCCACCGAGCCCGGCTTCACACTTTCAAATACAGAATGCTAAAGGAAATACCTCTTTCCTCAAAACAACATTATCTTTAACTAATAATCATTCAAAAAGTCCATTTTAAATTTTTTTGGAAGTCCTTCTTTAAAAATTGGATGATAACAGGTTGCCCTATGGTGATACATTGGTTTTAGACAAAACTTAATTTAAATTTTAGATTTCATATTTGGGACTTCTGAGCAGGTCTGTACTTTTATTTGAGATACTACCCCAATTTTGAAGTTGTTACTTTTATAATAGCAAGGAAAGTGGTTTTTGATTTTTATGTATGTATTTATTTATTTGAATAGGAGTCTCTCTGTCGCCCAGGCTGGAGTGCAGTGACTCACTCACAGCCACCACAGCCTCTTACTGCCAGGCTCAGGTGATCCTTCCCGCTCAGCCTTTCAAGTAACTGAATACAGGCGTGTGCCACCATGCCTGGCTAATTGTTTGATTTATTGTAGAGACAAGGTCTCACCAAGTTTCCCAGGCTGGTCTTGAACCCCTGGACCCAGGCAATCCTCTCACCTCTGCCTCCCAAAGTGCTGGGATTACAAGTGCGAGCCACTGCGCCTGACAGGAAAGTGTTTTAAATCAAAAGGGATGGCCGGGCTCGGTGGCTCAGCCTGTAATCCCGCGCCTTTGCGAGGCTGAGGTGAGTGGATTGCCTGATTCTGTGGGTTCGAGACCCGCCTGGGCAGCGAGACCTCATCTCTACAATAAATCAAAAAATCAGCCGGGCGTGGTAGCACATGCCTGTAATTCCAGCTACTCGGAAGATTGAGGCAGAAGGATCGCCGGAGCCCAGCAGGTCGAGGCTGCGGTGGCCGGGAGCGGCCA
>NW_007033074.1:144490-147258 GCF_000164805.1 Carlito syrichta | reverse complement strand
AAAAAAAAAAAAAAAAAACAGAGATGGCCAGGTTCGGTGGCTCAGCCTGTAATCCCAGCACTTTGGGAGAAGGCCGAGGCAGTGGATTGGCTGAGCCCGCGGGTTCGAGACTAGCCCGGGCAACTTGGCAAGACATCTAGTCTCTACAATAAAAAAATTTAAAATTAGCCGGGCACGGTAGCGCACACCTGTAGTTCCAGCTACTTGGAAGGCTGAGGCGGAAAGATCGCCGGAGCCCAGCAGGTGGATGCTGGGGTGGCTGTGAGCACGCCACTGCCCTCCAGCCTAGGTGACAGAGTGAGACAACAACTCAAAAAAAACCAAACAAACAAACGAAATAATTTCCTCCTAAATAGAAACAGGCTAAAGTTGATCGTCAAGGAAAGCTTTAGCATAGCAAGCTTACATTTATTTATAACGATAATGTAGGTACTTATAATCACCCTCACACATCACATAATTTAAAAAACAACATAAAATGAGCTACCAATTTTGGAACACCAGACTTTGATATGACTTTTTTAAAAGTGTCTCTATTTTGATGTGTATATTTCAAAATTATCAAATGTATCTTTTTTAAATGGCTTGAATTTGTCAACAGAAATACTTTGTGCTTATGGCGCCATGGCTCAGGGTATGTGGACTGAATAGAGCATCACATAGATGCCCTTCTCATAGCACAATTTAATAACACAATTGGAGGATACAGACGACAGATATATAATTAAGGAGGAGTCATGAATAAAACTGAACTCAATACAGTTAGCTTATTTCATCATTCCAAAATGTATTTAACATGAGTTAAATACTTGAAGGATAGAACCCTTAAAAATGCTCACAGAGGGCCATTGCCTTGCTAAGCTATGGTGTGGCCATGTGCTCTTTGAGCTATGTCCAGGCCATATTTTCTTAAGCCTTGGTCCCCTCCCCTACCTTGGGGAGGTGAATCACCTCTTTCTCTGTCTCTAATTTACTTTCTAAATAAACTATATTTTCTAATCTAAAAAACAAAATACTCACAGAGGATGAATGAAAATCACTCCTAAGCATCTTTAAATTCTAATTTGTTTGTTTGTTTGTTTTGAGACAGAATCTAACTCTGTTGCCCAGGCTGGAATGCAGTGTCACAATCGCGGCTCACTGCTGCCTCAATCTCCTGGACTAAGACGATCCTCCTACCTCAAACCTGCCGAGTAGCTGGGGCTACAGGCGCACACCACCATGTCCAGCTAATTTTTGTATTTTGTGTAGAGATGAGTTCTCACTATGTGGCCCAGGCTGTTCTCAAACTCCTGGGCTCAAGTGATTCTCCCACCTGGGCCTACCAAGTAGCTGGGAGTACAAGCATGAGCCACTACATCAGGCTTTTTCTCCTTTTTTAAAAGCCATTTTTAATCCAAGTTCACACTAACAGTATTTATATCCTACTAGTGAACTAAGACCCCCAACACTTGGTGTGATTACTGTGTCTACATGTGGAAGAACTGGGGCAAAGTTTTAGTTTACTCCCCTGAAAGGACTAAGAAAATGCAGAGCAAAACAAGACCTCATTTAAAGACCTGGATCTAATTCGCCAACCTCCCTGTTAGAAAAACACACTATCAGCCGGCTCGGTGGCTCAGACTGTAATCCCGTGCTTTGGGAGGCTGTGGTGAGTGGATTGCGTGAGACCGTGGGTTCGAGACCCGCCTGGGCAACTTGGCGAGACCTCATCTCTACAATAAATCAAAAAATCGCCGGGCATGGTAGCGCGTGCCTGTAATTCTGGCTACTCGGAAGGCTGAGGCGGAAGGATCCTCGGAGCCCAGTGGGTCGAGGCTGCAGTGGCCGGGAGTGGCCACTGCACTCCATTCTGGGCGACAAAGTGAGACTCCAACTCAAAAAAAAAAAAAAAAAAAAAGAAAGAAAATAAAAGAAAAACGCACTATCTGATTTTAAAAAATTCTGCTGCAGCCGGGCTGGGTGGCTCAGCCTGTAATCCTGCACTTTGGGAGGCTGAGGTGAGTGAATTGCCTGAGCCCGTGGGCTCAAGACCCGCCTGGGCGACTTGGCGAGACCTCATCTCTACAATAAATCAAAAAATCAGCCGGGCATGGTGGCGCGCGCCTGTAATTCCGGCTACTCGGAAGGCTGAGGCGGAAGGATCGCCGGAGCCCAGCAGGCGAGGCTGCGGTGGCCGGAAGCGGCCACTGCACTCCAGTCTGGGTGACAGAGTGAGACTCCAACTCAAAAAAAAAAAAAAAAAAAGAAAAAGACAGAAATTCTGCTGCTTGGGTAGCACCTCAAATAAAAGGTATAGATTTTAAGAAAATCTGCTTCACCAAGAAATACTTCCTAAGAATCCTTTTATTTTTTAGAAATAGGGTCTCACTAAGTTGCCCATGCTGGAGAGCAGTAACTATTAACAGGTGCCATTGTAGCACACTGCAGTCTAGAACTCCTGGGCTCAAGCAATCCTTCCACCTCAGCCTCCTGAGTAGCTGAGACTACAGGTCCATGCCACTGTGCATGGCTCAGAAACCACTGCACTCTGGTGTGGATGACAGTGTGAGTCCCTCTCAATGCTTAAAAAAGAAAACAAAACATTCCTTTCAAAATCATAGTCCCTGTCTGGGATGCATTTTTATCATCTCTAAAACGAGGAACTTAGAATAGATAAAGGTTAAGAGTCATCCCTTCAGCCGGGCTCGGTGGCTCAGCCTGTAATCCTGAGCCTTTGGGAGGCTGAGGTGAGTGGATTGCCTGAGCCCGCGGGTTCGAGACCCGCC
>NW_007033074.1:135611-144470 GCF_000164805.1 Carlito syrichta | reverse complement strand
TCCTGTAATTCCGGCTACTTGGAAGGCTGAGGCAGAAGGATCACCGGAGCCCAGCAGGTCGAGGCTGCCACAGCACTCCAGTCTGGGTGACCGAGTGAGACTCCAACTCAAAAAAGAAAAAAAAAAAAAAAAAAAAAAGAGTCATCCCTTCTAGTTCTAAAGGTCTATGCTTCTAGTATTTCTAACCGACATTTTGAAACCTGCCAGGGCAAAACCAGGCAAGCTCCAACTACAACCTCTGAAAGGAACACAGAGGTTCCTCTTAATTTCTTGGGCTCACATTGGGACCTGCCACTTGCATTTCCAACCTGAGTCACATGAATCAATGTCAGAGAGAATAGGGCCTTCTTATCAAGAGATAGACAAGAAAATACATTTTAAAAATCTAGGGAATATACTCATATTAAAAAATTCCCAGAACAAAATGATTTTTTTAGTTGGAGTCTTACTCCGTTACCCAGGCTGGAGCAGTGGCCTGCTCATGGCCACCCCAGCGCTGACCTGCTAGACTCCAGCAATCCTTCTGCCTCAACCTTCCAAGTAGCCGGAGCTACAGGTGTGCACTACCATGCCCAGCTAATTTTTTGATTTGTTGTAGAGATGAGGTCTCACCAAATTGCCCAGACTGGTCTCGCCCGTGGACTCAGGCAATCCAAAGTGGTCTCCCAAAGTGCTGGGATTACAGGCTCGAGCCACTGTGTCCAGTCACAAAATGATTTTTAAGGACAGGAGTTGGGGGGCCAGGGAAACTTCTTATAAAAGGATAATCAAATATCCTTTATCACAGATTACTTATATTCCTGGGAATAAGACAAAACCCCCAAAGACAGCATTCAAAGAAAGCTTTTGCAATTTCAAAAGATCTGTATTTCTGTCCTGATGTAGCTAATAGAACACTCACAGGGTTTTTTTGTTGTTGTTGTTTTTAAGAAGAAGGGCCACTAGTAGATTAGACTGTAATGTGGAGATTCTTTAGCATAGAAATAACTTACAGTGCTCAAACTGATGGAGGAATAGGTGATAAATACAAGAAAAAATAGTTTGAATATTATTTAGAAATAAAGATCCAAAATAGCAATCACAAAAGAAAAACTGGTTAATTTTAATTTAATCATTGAAGATATTTAAAGGCTTTGTTGACTCTCTTCACTTATGTCCAAATGATCTTCTACATTTTTAAAACCCCAAATACTTAATTTAGTCTATGTTTATTTTACCTTTCCTGACAATTTTATCGGCAACATAAAGTGACAGTAAATGCATGGTACAACACCTCTTATTATAAATTGTAGCTAATGTACACTATCAAAAATAAATGAAATCCACAACCTAATAACCAGTCTGGAATCTAACTTCTCTCTAGTGGAATTAGATGTGTTTTCATGTTAGGTAATTGATGAGGTTTAATCATGAATATAGAAAGCTTCTAGTTTGCCAGCAGTCAAAGTTATAACTGGGGCACACCAGCAAAAGGTAGCTCTGGAATTAATACACAGACTTGAACGTTAGTTCACCCACATTCTGCCTACTATCCCCATTTTCCTCCTGAACTACACCCCCATGTATCTTTTGCATGCAGAGCTCTCTTTGAAGCCAGCAAGTGTTTCATGCGTGGGAAATCAGGGAAATCAAAGCTACTTTATACAAAAGCATATGGTTGGAAGGCCAAGGAAAAAAAAACAAAAAACACTACATATTAGCAGTCTCCCTGTGGGGGGCTCATCACACTATGAGACCCTCATATTTGCATTTCTTGTGCCTAGGGTGTTTAAATTGGTGGCCTTGATTTTATAACACCAGGATTTGTTTTCACATTTAGTTCCCTTGGATTTTTTTTTTTAACTGACTTTGGTTTAAAAAAAAAAAAGAGGTAGCAAAATAGGAAAAGAAGGCAGGGAGTGGGAAAAGAATAAAACATTATGCAGCTCTCAACCTCCACAGGGAAATAGCAGTACAAACCCACAGATCCAGAATTGTCAAGCAATGGGGCTGTTTGTTTACAAGTCACAGAACCAGTTATGTAACTAGGTAAGTTAAAGAAATCTAGTGAGTGTGTGAGGAGTGGGAAGGCTGATCCTTCGAAATTAGCAGAGACTTCATCTCTGATATAGGTTCATACAGATGTTCTGCTTGTTTATTTTTGGTTGCTTTATAAATTTACTTTGTGAGTTTTATTATACCAAAAATAGTGTTTCCATGTAGATAATAACTTCCCTCTCTTCATCCATCCATCCCTCCCTCCCTCCCTCCCTTCTTTCCTTCCTTCCAAGTTGGAATCTCACTCTGTTTCCCAGGCTAGAGAGTGCAGTGGCATGATCACAGCTTCCTGCGGCTCACTGCAGCCTCTACCTCCTGGGCTCAGGCGATCCTCCCACCTCAGCACCCCCAACCTTTCAGTAGCCCAGAAGCTAGGCCAGACTTTTTTTTTTTTTTTGTAGAGGCAAGGTCTCCCTATGTTGCCTAGGCTGTTCTCAAACTTTTGGGCTCAAGCAGTCTTCCTGCCTCAGCCTCCCAATGTCTGGGATTACAGGCATGAGCCACAATGCCTGGCTGTTCGTTATGATTAATATTAGCTACCTTGAAACACTTTCTTACCATGAAAGTGGTCAGAGTATCAGCATGCATTTTTAAGATAAATTGAAATAGCTTTTTATATGCTGACCTAGAATTCCTCTGTCTGATTTAGCCGGAAAAATATATTATTTGGTCAATGGATCAGTTCTAATTTCTGTCCACCCTTCACCTCATAACTTTTTTTTTTTTTTTAAAGTCAGGGCCTCACTCTGTCACCCCTGCGGGAGTGCAGGGCACGATCATGGCCATCAAGGCACTATCTCTCCTGAGTAGCTAGAACTATAGGCACACGTCACCACGCCCAGCTAATTTTTTTACTTTTTGTAGATGCTAGGTTTCACTATGTTGTCCAGGCTGATCTTGAACTCCTGGGCTCAAGCAATCCACCTGATTTAGGATTACAGGAGTAAACCACCACTCCCAGCCATACTTTTTTTTAGCTGGTGGTTTTATTTATTTATTTGTTTTTGTTTAAGTTCCATTTTATAATGTTTATAAAATGAAGACCTTTAAAAATATTTCCATGTAAATAAAAAGCTTTTATATCTGAAACAGTGTAAAAGTGTCAACTCTAAAGAAAAAAGAGGCAGAGCATGGTGGCTCATGCTAGTAATCCTAGCATTTTGGGAGGCTGAAGTGGGAGCATTGCTTGAGCCTAGGAGTTTGAGACCAGCCTGGGCAACACCGTGAGACTGTTTCTATAAAAAAAAAAATAGAAAAATTAACTGGCCATGGTGGTGTGCTCCTGTAGTCTCAGCTACTCAGGATTCTGAGGCTGGAGAATCACCTGAGCCCAAGCGGTTGAAGCTTCAGTGTATGGGTGACAGAGTGAAACCCTGATTTTAAAAAAAAAGGAAAAAAGAAAAAATTTAGACAATCAAATGATTTCAATAAGCCATTATATTGAATTATAGTAAATTTAATAAATAACAGGTTACTCTCAGCAAAGCTCTTAGATAAGAAAGTTTTTAGCCGGGCTCGGTGGCTCAGCCTGTAATCCCGCGTCTTTGGGAGGCTGAAGTGAGTGGATTGCCTGAGCCCGCGGGTTCGAGACCCACCTGGGCAGCGAGACCTCATAAATTAAAAAAAAAAATCAGCCGGGCATGGTAGCGCATGCCTTTAATTCCGGCTACTTGGAAGGCTGAGGCAGAAGGATCGCCAGAGCCCAGCAGGTCGAGGCTGTGGTGGCCGGGAGCGGCCACTGCATTCCAGTCTGGGCGACAGAGTGAGACTCCAACTCACAAAAAAAAAAAAAAAAGTTTTTAGAATTTTTGATACCTGCATTTCTCTTTAATAATCTTTAAAAATATGTTTTTTCCTTGAGTACTTACAGCCAGTTTTCAGTGCTGTATTGGTAAAAAAGGGAAATCAACTCTGAAAGATTAAAATTAATCCACTGCTGAAAGCAAACTAAACTCAACCTATTGAGGTTGTAAAGTCAGTAAGCTTCTGCGACTTCTGGGACATTGCTTTTCTTTCTTTCTTTCTTTCTTTTTTTTTGAGTTGGAGTCTCACTCTGTCACCCACACTGGAGTGCAGTGGCCACTTCTGGCCACCGCAGCCTTAACCTGCTGGACTCTGGCGATCCTTCTGCCTCAGCCTTCCAAGTAGCTGGAACTACAGGCGCGTGCTACCACGCCCGGCTGATTTTGATTTATTGTAGAGATGAGATCTCGCCAAGTTGCCCAGGCGGGTCTCGAACCCCGGGCTCAGGCAAATCCACTCACCTCAGCCTCCCAAAGGCGCGGGATTACAGGCTGAGCCACCCAGCCTGGCAACGTTGCTTTTCTTTCTCATCTGGCTAACTTGTTCTTTGATAGGGTCTATTTAGTGTTATATGTTACTCCCTAGGGAAAAATCCTAAGGAATTGATGGACAAGAATTATGTTTTTCGCAAGGCAGACAAAAGCACTGAGTTCAGTCTCTCTGGACTCTTCTCAGGGTGTTCTCTGCTAATGGTGCCAGAGCCCCATGAACATGAGGGAGCTGCACCACAGAGACATGAGACCCAAAAGGCGACTCAGCTCTTGCACCTGCCGAGATAGACACTGAGAATAGGGATTAAGTCCAAGTCAATCTTTCAAGGCATGTGAGAAACAGCTCTTTTGTTTTTGTTAAATTAGAGTCTTGGCATAGACCAGGATATTTAGTGACCTGTGTCCTTTGTCCAACTTAAAAGTAGGGCTGAGTAAATTCACCAGGAGAGACAACCACAGTGCAACGAACTACAATTAGGAAGAATGCTGAGGCAGAATGTTTCAATAAATTATATGTTGCCAGTCTAGCAGCATCATAGAACCTTTGTAGTCTGATAGTTACCATCTTAGAACAGTGGTGTGAGTTGGCTAAGGTCTCTCCATCCATTTAATTGTCAATGAAAGTTAAACAGAGGAATATGGGTCAAAATTAAAGGACAAAGATGGCTATCAACCTGAGATGGAGTTCTTGGACTGCTATTCAAATTCCTGGGTCCTTCTGTACTTTAAGACCATATCGTTTCAATAATAGGCGATAAAAATGATTTATGTAATATATGTGAAGGTTAATGGTATGAACAAAATTTCATACACATATACAATGTATGGGTTATAATCACTGTTAAAAAAAAAAAAAAGATTGGGTACAGACTCATGCCTATAGTACCAGCGCTTTGCAAGTCTGCGAAGGGAGGATCACTTGAGACCAGGAGTTCAAGGCTACAGTGAGCTATAATCATGTCGCTGTACTCCAGCCTGGGAGATATAGGAGGAACCTCCCTTGATAAAAAAGAAAGAAAATAATGATGGTGTACAAAGGTACCTACAAAAATTTAAAAATTGCCGGGCTCGGTGGCTCAACCTGTAATCCCACGCCTTTGGGAGGCTGAGGTGAGTGGATTGCCTGAGCCCGCGGGTTCGAGACCCACCTGGGCAGCGAGACCTCATCTCTACAATAAATCAAAAAATCAGCTGGGCGTGGTAGTGCATGCCTGTAATTCCAGCTACTTGGAAGGCTGAGGTGGAAGGATCGCAGGAGCCCAGCAGGTCGAGGCCGCGGTGGCCGGGAACGGCCACTGCACTCCAGTCTGGGCAACAGAGCGAGACTCCAACTCAAAAAAAAAAAAAAAAAATTTAAAAATTATCTTTATTTTTTTCTTGCCTCTACTCAAAGACATAAGAAAATATATCGTTTTCATTTATTTATTTATTTGTTGTTATTTAGTTTTTATTTCTCTGCAATCCAACTGGATGTGGAAGGGAATAAGAAGAATATGGAACCCAGAAATTACAGTGAGAGCACAAAGATTATAGGATATCGAGAGCAAATGGGATGAAGGGGTGCTTTCCTGAGCTACAGAAGGAATGGTCTGGTAGTTAAAATAAAGCAAGTCAAATATATTCGTTATCCGCAATTGGCAATGGTGATCTTGCTGGTCTTGCCATTCTTGGACCCAAAGCTCTCCATGACTTGCACCACATTCATGCCCTCTTTCACCTTGCTGAAGACCACATGCTTGTCATCCAACCATTTAGTCTTAGCAGTGCAGATGAAAAGATGGGACCCATTTGTATTGGGTCCAGCATTTGCCATGGACATGATGTCACGATCTGTATACTTCGGGGTGACGTTGTCATCATCAAAATTTTCCTCATAGATGGACTTGACGCCAGTGCCATTATAGTGTGTGAAGTCACCACCCTGGCATGTAACCCCTGGAATAATTCTGTGAAAGCAGGAACACTTATAACCGAATCCTTTCTTGCCAGTGCTCAGAGTGTGAAAGTTTTCTGCTGTCTTTGGAACTTTTTCTTCAAATAGCTCGAAGGAGACACAGCCCAAGTGTTCACCGTCAGTGCTAATGTCGAAGAACACAGTGGAGGAGACCATGACTGATGGAAAAGGGTTCAAGGTGGTAGCATCTGCAAAGCGGATCATTATCATTTAAAATGATAATCACAATTATAATAATACTTAACCAATAATACTTTAAATATTGAGCTTAAGCTTTCAAAGCACTCTTAGATATATAAGCTAATGTATACATTATTAGAGTTCTTTTTTATACATAGTGCATTCCTCTAAGATGCAAAATGACACTGATGTATGCTCTATTTTACTTTATTTTATTTTTTGAGTTGGAGTCTCACTCTGTCGCCCGGATTGGAGTGCAGTGGCACCGCTCCCCGCCACCGCAGCCTCAACCTGCTGGGCTCCGGCGATCCTTCCGCCTCAGCCTTCCGAGTAGCCGGAATTACAGGCATGCGCTACCACGCCCAACTGATTTTTTGATTTATGGTAGAGATGAGGTCTCGCTGCCCAGGCGGGTCTCGAACCCACGGGCTCAGGCAATCCACTTACCTCAGCCTCCCAAAGGCGCAGGATTACAGGCTGAGCCACCGAGCCCAGCTGATGTATACTTTATACTTGTCACAAAATGAAGATGGGATGGATTTTCGGCATTTTAAAAAATAAGTGTACTTCATTTCTGTATATATAGTCGTCCTCCCTAATCTGCAGTTTCACATTCTATGGCTCCAGTTACCTAGGGTATAGGACAGTTAGATATTTTGAGAGAGAGAGAAAGCATGCGAGCATTCACCTAACATTTATAATGGTATATAATTGTAATTTTTTTTTATTAGCTATTGTTGTTCGTCTCTTCCTGTTCCTAATTTATAAATTAAACTTTACCACAAGTGTATACATATAGGAACAAACATAATATCTAGTGTTCGGTACTATCCTCAGTTTCAGGCATATATACTGGGGATCTTGGAACATATTCCCTGTGGATAAGGGGAGGCTACATACTTCAATACAAAATTTAAAAGGCTCTGACGGCCGGGGCTCGGTGACTCAGCCTGTAATCCTGCGCTTTGGGAGGCCGAGGTGAGTGAATTGCCTTGAACCCACAGGTTCGAGACCCGCCTGGGCAACTTGGTGAGACCTCATCTCTACAATAAATCAAAAAAATTAGCCCGGTGTGGTAGCACACGCCTGTACTTCCAGCTACTTGGAAGGCTGAGGTAGAGGCTCCCCGGAGCCCAGCAGGTCGAGGCTGCGGTGGCCGGGAGCGTGCCACTGCACTCCAGTCTGGGCGACAGAGTGAGACTTCAATTCAAAAATAAAAAAACAAAAGACTCTGACAATATAGTATGCATATTAATTTGGTATAAAAAGTCACTAAAACTAAGTAAACTAAGTCAATTCTTTTTTTAAAAGGACACGTGTACCTTTTGTTTCTTCAATTAAAATTTTTAGAAGTGTCTTTTAAAAGAAATGTTGACTTGACTGGGTGGTTCAACCTGTAATTCCAGCACTTTGGGAGATTGAGGCGAGTGGATTGCCTGAGCCCACGGGTTCGAGACCAGTCCTGGCAACTTGGCGAGACCTCATCTCTACAATAAACAAGAAATTAGCTGGGCACGGTAGCATGCGCCTGTAGTTCCAGCTACTTGGAAGGCTGAGGCAGAAGGATCGAGGGAGCCCAGTAAGTTGAAGCTGGGTGGCCATGACTGCACTATTGCACTCCAGCCTGTGCAGCAGAGTGAGACTCCAACTCAAAAAAAAAAAGAAAAAGCAATGTTACCTGCCTATCTTTTTTTTTTTTTTTTTTTTAGAGTTGGAGTCTCACTCTGTCGCCCAGACTGGAGTGCAGTGGCCGCTCCCGGCCACCGCAGCCTCGACCTGCTGGGCTCCGGCGATCCTTCCACTCAGCCTTCCGAGTAGCCGGAATTACAGGCGTGCGCTACCACACCCGGCTGATTTTTTTGATTTATTGTAGAGATGAGGTCTCGCTGCCCAGGCGGGTCTCGAACCCGTGGGCTCAGGCAATCCACTCACCTAAGCCTCCCAAAGGCGGGATTACAGGCTGAGCCACCGAGCCCGGCTAACTGCCTATCTTTTAAAATAATTTTTAACTGATGATTTGGGGGCGCTCATGAGCTCTCTGGGGATAGACTCGAGGTTTCATTAGAATATCTTCGTTTAATTTTTAAGATCTAGAGAGAGTAGGCCAGGCGTGGTGGCTCATAACTATAATCCTAGCACTTCGGGAGGCCAAGGTGAGAGGATTGCCTGAGCCCTTGGGTTTAAGACCAGCCTGGGCAACTGGGCGAGACCTCATCTCTACACAATAAATCAAAAAATTAGCCAGGCATGGTAGCATGTGCCTGTAGTTCCAGTTACTTGGAAGGCAGAGGTGGAAGGATTGCCTGAGCCCAGGAGGTAGAGGCTGCAATGACCGTTGAGTGTGCCACTGCATTCCAGCTTGGGCGACAACTTGAGACTCCAACTCAAAAAAAA